>NC_134272.1:89521595-89821595 GCF_031893055.1 Leptodactylus fuscus
AACCAGTCTGCGTTGCTTGACCCCTTGTTTAACCCTTTTCCTGCCGGAGGGGTGTACAAGGTTAATGACAAGTACTTATTTTTCTTTTTTAAGAGACATGTGAAAGAACAATTAAAGGTGTAACTCGGGCTCCAATGCCAGCTCTTTACCATGTGCCTGGTATCTTCTTGTGTGCCATGGGCAGGGAGGGTGGTCACTACTAAAACGACACTCCTCTCTAGTTCTCATACTGAGCGACACAGGACTTTGTTACAATGTGTAGAAAGTAACTTTGTGACGTAGCCTGCGGGATTATGTTACATTGTATATAAAATATTTTCTTTACTTTTCTATCAGGCTCTGGAAAAGCTGGGTGACAATCAACATGGTCCCCAACCCTGCAGCTCTAACTGGGCTTTCCATTCAGATTTCCTACAGCTCTGTGCAGATATGTGGAGACGGTTCTGTATACAGTTTATATTATATAGTCCTATACCCACCAGACAAGCGGGCAGTCTATTGTATATGCACCTCAAAACCCTGATCCCCAGACTGTACGGGCCATGGTGCATAGTAATGTACTAAGACCCTTTGTTTTTTAATGGTGGCCATATAATACTGCAATATAGTGAACACATAGCAGTGCCATACAATACCCACATACAGTGTCCAACTAACACAGTACAGTGAACACATAACAATCCTTCTGCTATAAACACATAACCTTACCATATACTGTCCACACAACAGTGCCATATGATGGCCATATAAGACCGCAATATATTGAACACATAACGGTGTCATATAAAATAAAATATAACATAGAAATATATAAAGGGTCTAGATAAAACAATGTAGTGAACACATAGCAGAGACACATAACCCTACCGTATACTGCCCACAAATTAGTAGTCATATAATACTGCAATACAATGAACTCATAATAGGACCATATTCCCACTTAGAGTCCCATACTGGTAGAATCTAGATGATAGCGCCAGGTGGGAGACATATAATATATGTGTATATTGTATCACTACCATATAATGCCACAATGTACCCATATAATTATACTACACTACACAGTGTGCACCTAATAATACATAACAGTACCATACAATAACCAGAGTCCCGTACTAGTACAGTCTAGATGTCAGCACCATGTGGCGGATACTATACTGTACTGTACAAACATAACAGTATAAATAGTGCCATATGGTGTCCAAATCATTGTATTAGAGTACAGAGTGTGCCCCTAATAATTCAAAGTGAATCCATAACAGTTCCATAAAGCAACCACCTAGAGTCCCATACTAGTACAGGACGGCAGCATGTAGAGGACACATAATAGCGTCTATACTGTACAAACATAACCCTCACCTATAGTGCCTACATAATAGTGCCGCATTATGTCCATATCATATGACTACAGTATACATTGTGCGCCTGCCATGTACAGTATCCTACTAGTGGAGTCTACCATTCAGTGTCAACAAAATAGTGCCATATGGTGCTCCTATAACACTACTATAGTATAATACACAATCAATTCCTACAGATGTTCACTTAAAATCCTACGATATCGACAAAAGTGCCATACGGTTGCCATAAAGTACTGCCATACTATACAGCGAATACATGCCAGTGCCTCACCGAACTCACATATAGTTCCAGTGTCTGCACAATAATATGCAGCGCACGTATATTAGTGGCCATACTGGGCAAACATAACACTGCTATATACGGTAATGGCTGCATATGGTGATTGTGTTATACTACAATGCAATACAAATATGACCCAAATAATATCCCATACACTGCCTAGATAACACCTTGCAATGACGCCTAATAGTGCCTACATAGTACTGTAATAGTAATGGTACTATATAGTGAACTTTGAAACATATGGAAAGTGAACACAGCCCCCGTACCAAGTGCTTGTATAGTGTGAGATACTCTAGAAATACTAAGCTTGGGTGCTCAAGGCTTCATACCTCCCGGTCCAGGCCATATGAACAGAAAAACAAAAAATGGAAGTCGGCACTCCAGTGCCGACTTCCATTTTTTGTTTTTCTATATAGTGAACACCTGAGCTGTGCCAACATATATATATACAGTATATATATATATATATATATATATATATATATATATCATATAAAGTTAATTAGAAGTGCTACGGCAGGATTACATAATAGTGCACAATGTAACAGGAGCGGTGCCTCAATAATACCGCCATATTGTACTCCATAGCAATGCAATCCAGATACCTAATATGAATCTGAACAGACGGCTCCTCATATCCAATATGCAATAATACAACCGTACACTCGTATAGCGGCATAACTAGGCTTATTTACCTTTCAGGACCGTAGGAAAGTCAGTTGACAATCTGAGCCACAATGACCGCCATGTTGGATGACTCATGGTTGTATATCAAATGATCCCCTCATGAGATGTTAAAGGGTTAATATACCAAATATAAATAATATAATACAGTGTAAGTCCTAGGACAGGTCATCAATCTATGGTCACTGGGGGTCTGACAACCTGGGACCCCCACAGATCAGCTGTTGGATCAGAGCTATGGCTTCTTCCCTGTGTCAATGAATCAATCACATGGTACAGCAGCAGCTCAGTCCCATTCAAGTGAACGGTGCAGAGCTGCAATACCAAGCACCGCCACTACACAATGTACAGCGCTGTGCTTGGGATTCAGAGGCCGCAGCACCCATTCTGCATTTCCCTGCACTGATACATTGTAACAAACCATCAGGACCAGAGAGAAGCTGCTGGTACTGCTGCTACACTCAGCTCACAGAGTATTGTCTGTACTGGATACAACTGTAACAACCCCTCAGCTGTGACATGTTTTAGGTCAGTGGGGGTTTTAGTGGTTTTCATATATCAGGATCGTCCCAGACTGAGGGAACCGGTTGTGTCGGGTTGTTAGGATATGACAGATTTATAACCCGCAGTAATTGCCGCGGTACCCGGTGCGACCAGATCGTCCACATTACCCATAATCCATTATCTGGAACCTCTCAGGTTAATATTCTAGGCTTCACTAGACTAAGACAAATAATATATAGTAACTGGCAGGCCTGAGTAGTCAGCGACTATATATATATATATATATATATATATATATATATATATATATATATAACGAGCTCCCTATAAACATCAATGGACTGAGTGACAATCCAAATGGCCGCCTGTCACATGGGCGCTCACCCAGCTTTCTCAGACTCTGGGCCTGACTAATCATACAGGGAAATGTGAGAAGAGAATTTATTGCTGCATAACATGACACATTTCTCATGCAGGGTCCTTGGAAAGCTGAGTAATAAACAATATGGTTGCCATTACTTCAGTTACAACTATGATAATCCAGCTTTCTCAGTCTCCTGAATGGCCGGTCTGTATGGTTATGCAGCCATATGAGAGTGGGGAATGGTTTGCTCCATAATTAGACAGAATTCTCGCATGAGAGCCTAGGAAAGCTGGGTGATAGCAAATATATTTGCCAATTCAGAACTACTGAGGGTTGCGACCCAGCTTTCCCAGTTTCCTGAATGGTAGTCGATTTAACTAGGCAGCTACATTTGAAAAGGGAATATGCTGCATTATCACTAGATAGATTTCTCATGCAGGATCCTAGGAAAGTTGCATAATACATGATATAATCACCAGCAGTCGCAACAATGTTCATCCAACTTTCTCAGTTTTCTGAATGGCAAGGCTGCCTAGGTTTGCAGTCTTATGGGAATGGGGAATGTGTTGCTGCATAACTGGCAGAAATCTCTAACAGGAGCCTAAGAAAGCTGGGTAATGACTAATAGAGTTGCCATTACAGCACTCACAACTGTCACTCAGCTTTCACAGTTTCCTGAATGGCAGTCTGAATTGGCAAATGTGTTGCTTCATATCTAGACAGATTTTTTTATTCAGGATCCTAGGAAAGATGGGTGATAACAAATGTAGTTGGCGTTACGGCATCCACACCCAGCTTTTTTAGCCCCCTAAATGGCAGGTCTGCCTATGGAAGTGGGACTATGACACTGTTTAACTAGACAGAATCGTCAGGAATCTAGAAAAGCTGGGTGAGGAAATAGAATAGGCCTCCCTTAATATTCCCAAAAGAGTTGTCACTCTGCTCAGGTGTATTCAGTCTGATGAGAATAGGGGGATGTATTTCTATCTATACGTCTTACACAGGAGCCTGGGCGAGCTGAGTTGATGGGTATATGGCTGCTATTACAACTTTTACACCCAGCTTTCCCAGGTTTGTGAATGGATAGTCAGCCATATGACATCCAGGGATACATGTCCGTGTAGTGCATCTGGTGATCCCTGCGGGAGGAGGGAGGCCATGTTGGTTGTTGACGTTAGATATCACCCAGCTTTCCCAGGAACAGAAATAACTAAGGTCCTGCTAAATACAAGTTCTGAATGGGGAGGAAATGGTTAACACTGGAAATACCAAAGAGCAGGCGTCTGATTCCTCCCTATAATGTGATGTCATCATGTGACCTCCCTGTACCAGTACTAATGTCATTAGATGTACTCCAAAGTGGCGTATGGTCAGACCGCGCCCCCTGCGTCCACAACCCCCCCTCCGCGGCCCCTGCGCCCCCACCCCACCCCCACCGCGCCCCCTTAGTAATAATAAAATAAAAATACTCACAGAATCTAATGTATAATATTAATATAAAAAATCAAAAAATGAAAATCTAATTTTTTGCGCTACAATATTCCATGCTAGCGTTACGATTTCTGCCATTTTTGGACATGTTACGCTGTATCTCGCCGTGTAGATGGCGGTATAAGCAGAATAGCGGAATCCACCACATTCTTCGCCACCATCGAAACATGTGGACAATTTGTGGTTTGGATCCAACAAGGTATCTGTGAGGCTTTGTAGTCGGGGGAAGAGCTGAGATCAGCAAATCTACACGAAGCTCTACCATTATAGACTAACAAAACAATCTGGCCGCTTCGCCACTTTTCCGAATTTCCTCCTTTGCCAGCACGTAGAATAGAATGGGGCAGGCAATGTGAAAAGAAGCCATCACAATACTAAATCAGGTCACCTTATATATCCATAAAGGATGCGATGAGGGTCACGTGACCAAGGATCTTAATATTGGAACATTTGTTGCAACACAATATGGAATCTTTCATTTCTCTATATTGCTAATCGGGGGTGGGGTTGGGTGGTCGCCATATAACGTATGTATCCGATATGATGATGGTATTTACAACGATGACAGGTTGGATATGATGTAAGGGAAGAACAAATTCACAAAAGTGTTATCTTATGATTATTTGTGACGTGTTCCTCCATATTGGGAAACAGAAAGGAATGTGACACATCTTTGGGACAAGACCCCTGTGATGTCATCACTATAGACCCCAAATAGCAGACAGACTTGTTTCCTGCACATTTGTTACATGTTTCTACATGTTTCACTTCTGTCCAGATGTAGCAGAGCAGAACTGCAGAATAACGTAGTCTAAAAAAATAACCTAAACCCAGTGATACTCAATCTATCCGCCATGTGTGTGGCAGGGTTAGTCACTTCTGTGTTCTATGTGCAATTTGACATGGGACTGCTGGAAACCTCCATCATGGTGTTGCATAACTGATACAATAAATTCAGCACTGCTACATCGTGTCTTGGCCTGACTTAGGATATCTCATTTTGGTATTGGCAAGTTTACATAGGACTGCAGGTACACCATTATTATCTTAATTGACAGGGAGCGCAGTCCCAAAGATGTAAGTGACAAACTCATAGACAACTATGTCTCTCTGACTTAGCAGAGCCAGCCCTGTGTGACTCTTATAATGTCATGTGCAGTTTTGCATGGGACTGCAGGTAAACCTACTACATTATGTTAATTCAGAGAGTCATCAATAAATGCATACCCCCAAAAATAAAGTCAGCACTGCTACATCTGTGTCTTGACCTATCTTATGATAATATCACCCTCTGTTATGGGTAAGTATACATGGGACTGCAGGTATATATATATATACTCTAATACCACCATGGTGCACAAACAGTGCAGTCTCAATGTTGTAAATGACAAACTCACTTTGCCACTTAGCAGAGCCAGATGTAGCAGATCTAAGAGACTCAGGATAATGTTCACAACATGCTATGTACCGTTTTGCATGGGACTGAACTTAAACCTACTTAATTCAGAGAGTCTTCATGATGATCAACCCTCTATAAAATAAACTCAGCACTGCTACATCTGTCATGGCCTGACTTATACCGGTATCACACTCTGATATTGTCAGGTTTACATGGGACTGCAGATACATCTACTGTGTTATCTTACCCCGCAGGGTCATCATAGTGCACAAAGATCACAGTCCCAACATGTGACAAACTCATGGACAACTACGCCTGTGTCACTTAGCAGAGCCAATAATCGTGTGTGATCTCCATTTTTACATAGGACTGCAAATAAATCTACTGCATTATCGTAACGCATAGATTGATTACGATGCTCAAACAGTGCAAAGAATAAAATGACAAACTCACATGTAGATGTAGCAGAACTGAGTTTCTTTTTCCTTCTTTGCCCTGTTTGATCATCATCATCGATCTTTGAGTTACGATAATGCAGTCGATTTACCTGCAGTCCTATGTAAAACACATAATAACGCACTGTCATTACCATGTTTCCCAGCTCAGAGATTTGTCTTCTACGTGACATATACGTGGAGATGTAGCAGAAGTGATTGGCACTCGGCAGAGACAGATGAAGCAGAGCTGGGCGACGTATGATCATTACAGTGTGTTATCTCCTGTTTTACATTGGATCGATTATGATGGAGAACAGTGCAAAGAGTTAAATGACAAACCCATCGCTGCTACATCTCTGTCACTGTGTATATCAGATGAGACGGCCGGCGTTACCTCTGCATGGAGAGCAGGAGTCCCAGTAGGATAATGAAGATGCCAGGAAGGTGCCAGGGTGCCATGGTGCCGCTCTCTCCAGTGTCTGGGATGCTCCCGTCACCCTTTACCCCTCTCTTCCCTGCTTCCTAATTTCATTGATATGTAACTCAATGTCTCCAGGGTTCATCTTTCTTTCTTCCGCTGGAGAGAAGTTTTCTAGACCTGTCAAGGATCTGTCGTTTTTTTTCCTTTCCTGCCACTTCCAGGAGTCCAGAGTGAGGATCAGCGGTGCCTGGAACTGAACCCCTGCTCTCCTGTCCTGGTCACCCTGGTGTCAGACGCCTCTATCTCTGTCATAGGGGTCCTTAGAATTCCTTGTATTCCTATGGAGTTGCTGAGGCGGCTTCACCTCCCAGTCTTGTCCTTGTGGTTCCTGATCCCTGGGTGCTGAGCGTTGTGTCCCCTTGCAGTCTATAAGTTTACGGTTGGGGTTGCTGTCACACACACAGCTCTGCGCTCTCCTGCTGCGCCGCTCTGATACTGCCTCATTGCACTTCCCCTGTGACTCTCCACCTCTTTAAATTACCCTCTCTGCACTGACAGTCACACGCTCCCCCTTCTCCGTCCTTCCCTCCCCTACTATCATCTGTTGACAGGAGCAAGTATTCCACTCGCCACACAAGTTATCCCGCTTCATTATACCCACCACTTACCTAGGAAGCCATTCAACAGCGATTCCCTCTAAAATAAAACAGAACCTCCAATAACTTTGGATCTCTGAGCTTTCCCTGTTTCTGAGCTGCAGCTTTTCCATCTGACAACCAATATTTCTGCTATTACAACTCTAGCAGGGGTTGTCATCCTTCTTTCCTAGACTCCCACTTGGCAAATCCGCTTTGCTAGACATTAATAGGGTAGTTCACGCTCTGCTACTACATCAAGAAAGACATTTACCATTCAGGAGTTTGGGAAAGCTGGATGACAACCCTCTTCCCCTAGAGCAACTCTTGCAGGTCTGATTAGTCTTTATGGTTGACAAATTTGTTTTATTAGGCGATAATATGGTACGGGGTGGGTAGGGGGATCTGCTAGCGCATAAAGAAATGGGTTTACCATTCAGGAGTCTGGGAAAGGTAGCTGACAACCAATTTCCCCACCAGTACATCTCTTGTGTGGGGTGTCACCTTTCTGTCCTAGACTCCTGGGTGACAAATCTGCTTTATTAAGCAATAATATGGTGGTGAACTGTCTGCAAAGAATGAGAAAGCTGCCGACAACTAATATCCGGCCAGTGCTGCTCGGACAAGGGTTGTCAGACAGATTTTCACTTATTAGGCAACATGATGGAAGTGCAGGGTCTGTTACTCCATAAATAATATGGTTTGCCATGGAAGGAACCTGGAAATCGAGCTGACAACCCATATTCCTAGCACTACAATTCTCACGGGGTTGTCAGACAGATTCTTTTAGTTCTAAGTACATGGTAGGGGAACTTGGCTACACCATAAATATTAAGGATTGGCATTTAGATGTCTATAAAAGCTAGCTGACAACCAAGATTCCTACCGTTAAAACTCTCATGGAGGTTGTCAGCCTGCTTTCCTAGGTATTTTGGGACACCTACCTTTTAGGTACTAGAAGGTATTGTGGCATTTGTTACTCCTTAAAGAAATGGATTTTCCATTCCACAGTCTTGGTGACAAGCAATATTCACACCATTGCAAAACCTCCCAGGGTTGTCAGACAGAACTCCTGCCGAAATTCAGCATAAATAGGAACATTTGCCATTCAGAAGCCTGATCAAGGGGCGACAACCTCTGTGTCAGCTGCCATGCCATAAATACCAGTTGTATTTGGTTGTCAGTCGGATATGACTAAGTAAGTAAAATTTTTCGAAAAGTTGAGAGATTCGGATGACTCAAGGATTATAGATGGCATTGACATGTTAAGGTAGAAATATCCTCTTCTAAGCTCGTGCCTAAGGGTGAGTGGACGAGCCCTCCTAGAAGCTGCATAGTTAGTGGGACTTTGCCTTTAAGGAGGGATCAGTATGAGGAGAGCGAAGATGCCGCAGCTCCTATGGCCGTCGCTGGGGGGAGAAGACGCGTTTCCCTTTCAGAGCTTCCTATTTTATTTATCAGACCCCCCTTTATGGATTGTAGCCGCCCTGCAGGGTCAGAGGTCAGGGGCTCCCCAATGGCCTCCGCTCAGTATCCATTCACATTTGGAACTTTTTGGTAAAGCTGCACTTCCCCTTTAAATAGCAGTAAACACAGACAAGTCTTTATTTAATCTCCGCGCTGTTACATAATGCCCGTGACGGAAATAGTCCATGTCGCCAGTTCCGCTTTACCTATGAATCACCTGAAAGAGGGAATAGCAGACTGATGTGAATGGCCCATGGGCAAAACAACCCCAAAAGAGAAGAAGACCAGACTAGAAAAGTGAAGGTATTGTTAGAATTGCTTGGAAGATTATACTTCTATACATATATATTATTAGGGGGAAAGTTAAATCTTCCTTCCTGCGGGGTCTCTGTAAATATCCTCAGCCACAATCCAACTAGTGTAAAACCCAGGAGAGGGGAGAGGAGGGGTAAGCAGCTGCAGGTTATCACTCTCTATGTCTATGAGATTGCAGAATGTTAGAGGGGAGGAGTCACATCTGATTGGCTTAGAGTACATAGCACAGCTCTGACATTGCACAAGGAAGAGCTCGCCCTCTGAGCAAGGCCAAATATAGAGAAGTGACGCCATTGTTTGTGAAGATGTGATCATTTGTATACAGTGTTAGCCAAAAGTATTGGCACCCCTGCAATTCTTTCAGATAATCCTCGTGTTCTTCTAGAAAATGATTGCAATCACAAATTCTTTGGTATTATCTTCATTTAATTTGTCTTCAATGGAAAACCACAAAAAGAATTGTCAAAAAGCCAAATTGGATATAATTCCACAGCAAACATAAAAAAGGGGGTGGACAAAAGTATTGGCACTGTTTGAAAAATCATGTGATGCTTCTCTAATTTGTGTAATTAACAGCACCTGTTACTTACCTGAGGCACCTAACAGGTGGTGGCAATAACTAAATCACACTTGCAGCCAGTTGAAATGGATTAAAGTTGACTCCACCTCTGTCCGGTGTCCTTGTGTGACCACATTGAGCATGGAGAAAAGAAAGAAGACCAAAGAACTGTCTGAGGACTTGAGAAGCAAAATTGTGAGGAAGCCTGAGCAATCTCAAGGCTACAAGTCCATCTCCAAAGACCTGAATGTTCCTGTGTCTACCGTGCGCAGTGTCATCAAGAAGTGTAAAGCCCATGGCCCTGTGGCTAACCTCCCTAGATGTGGACGCAAAAGAAACATGGACAAGAGATTTCACCGCAAGATTGTGCAGATGGCGGATAAAGAACCTCGACTAACATCCAAACAAGTCCAAGCTGCCCTGCAGTCCGAGGGTACAACAGTGTCACCCCGTACTATCCAGTGTCAGCGTCTGAATGAGAAGGGACTGTATGGTAGGAGACCCAGGAAGACCCCACTTCTTACCCACAGACAGAAGCCAGGCTGGAGTTTGCCAAAACTTACCTGAGAAAGCCAAAACCGTTCTGGAAGAATGTTCTCTGGTCAGAGGAGACAAAAGTAGGAAAAGGCCTCAACATAGAGATTACAGGGAAAAAGAGAAGAAGACGCCCCCTACAGTCAGACATGGCGGAGGTCCCTGAGGGTTTGGGGTTGCTTTGCTACCTCTGGCACTGGACTGCTTGACCGTGTGCATGGCATTATGAAGTCTGAAGACGACCAACACATTGTGCAGCATCATGTAGGGCCCAGTGTGAGAAAGCTACCAAAAACTCCATCTAGTATAAAATCCTAAATAGAAGACGGATGGGGAGAGGAGGGGGATGCAGCTTCAGCTTCTCTCTGTGCATGAGAGGAGAGGAATCAGTCTGTAGTGGAGAGACATCTGATTGGCTCAGAGTTTATTTATTTGCTACAAATGTATCTGTTTCCTCCCATAAGATAAACAGACTGATGTAGGTAAGAGCACTGATACATTGTAGCAAATTATCAGGGCAGGGTAAGATTTGTGCTGCAGACTCAGTGTCGTTTTTAACCTGTGCAGATAAACAGGAATGTTTGCATGTACTGACAGCAAGCAGAGATCTTGAAAGTGGCGAGGAATTACAGTAAAGTTTTGACATTTAGCACTGAATGGGTTAATGTAACGATTGCGGCCCGACTGTGTATGACAGCGAGGATACAGGAGAAAGTCTCGGGATGGGTTCTGCAGGTTTGTCATGGACAATTTCCTAAGAATTCACAGCCAGACTTGTGCGGATGCAGGACCTGAAACTTGGGGATTCCTGTTAACATGTTCATTGCTGGAGGGAATCATAGGAGACAGATTATTACCCAGAAGTCTGTGCAGGGATGAAGTGATGATCCTGGGATGAGACACATAACACACTGAGGCCGGGGTTACATTGTATAGTGGAAAGTTCTGTGACTTTCTCATAGACTTTGTGATGAATTACTTGCAAAGCTTAAACATCTCCGCTTGCTGTTGGTGAATGAGAAGCTTCACGTTTACACCCGGGGACTTGTTACAGTCGTGTCCATTGTAGACGATCCCTAAAACCTATAAAACCTCCCCCTGACTAGTGCAGATAATAGATATCTATCAGTATCTGGTGGGAGATTGGTGGCATTGGATGTCAGTGGAGTACGAGATCAATATAAGGTACCGTACATGGAGGAAATGTAATGACATTGATAGAACACGTAGGGTTAGCATTATGGATAGGGTTAGAGGTTAGGTTTAGGATTAGTGGGTCATGATTATGGTTGGTGGGTTAGGGGTTAGAAATAGTGGGATAGGTTTCGCTTTAGGAGTTAGGGATAGGGTTAGAGGTTAGGTTTAGGATTAGTGGTGGATTATGGTTAAGGGGCTAGAATGGCTAGAATTAAGGGGTTAGCTTTAACAGTTAGGGATAGGATTAGTGGTATTTAGGGGTGGTGGGTTATGGTTAGGGGCTAGATGGTTATGGTTAGGGGCTAGAATTAGTGAGTTAGGGTTAGTGTAAGTAGTTACGGATAGGGTTAGTGGGTTATAGTTAGTCAGTTAGGGTTAGTGGGTTAACAATAGTTTGGAATAGGATTCAGGTTAACAATAGGGGTTATGGTTAGCGGGTTAGAGACAGATATAGGGTTAGTGAGTTAAGCTCAGCAATAGGTAATAGGGTCAGGAGTAGTGAATTAGGGTTCGTTGGTTAGCATTAGAGGTTAGTTTTAGGATTAGTGGATTGTGTTTAGGGTTATAGTTAGGGGCTAGATATAGTGGGTTAGGGTTACTTGGATAGGTTTAGAATTCAGGATTGGGGTTAGCATTAGGATTTATGATTAGTGGGTTTGGGTTAGCTTTAGAAGACTGGAATAGGGTTAGGCTTAACAATATGGGTTAGGGTTAGTGGAGTAGAGATAGGAATAGGATTACTTAGTTAGGGCTAGTGGGTTAGGATTAGCAAATGGTGTTGGGGTTAGGGATTGTGAATTAGGATTAGTATGTTTACTTGCATTCTGGCACACACATGTTTTTGCCTTTCCGCTCCTACGTGAATATTCCAGATTCTTGTCCTATGAGTGATCCCAGGTAGGTCCCGCACTTCTCCCCTGCAGCCTGGAGCTCTCATGACAACATATAGTAACATGTAAGGGTTCCCTGTGATGCAGCGCTGCACCAGACTCCGCCGCTGACAGCGACCGCTCGTAAATTTCGCTCCCCGCAGCAAATATGCTTTTATCTGCGTCAACGACATAATAGGAATTTCAGTAACAATGTAACTCGCCCGGGTTTTGTGTAATGGGCGCTGTGTCATTGTGCAGACCTGTGATTTTATCATTGTGATGTATGATGAAAGAGCCCGAGAAGTGCAGCACAATGTGTAATTACATCGCTCACATATTTACTGCCCCAGCACTAATTACATACACAGGAGACTTAAAGGGACGCGTCCATCACGGCTTGTGCTTCTAAGAAATCAGCAGTAAAAAGTATTCGGAGCACTTTCCTAAAATACATTATCAGGCTCCGATGCTCCGTTTCTGTAGTAGAGAGGGCGCTAATCCTAGTCATACCTGTAAAAACCTTCACTACCTGTTGTCACCACTGGAGGGAGCGCTGTGTGCAGGTTCTAGTCATATCAGTGGGTGTGATATATATATACACATATTGATTTCTCCATGAAGCAATCCACACAATTGCATGGAGCTTTGAAGATGAAAGGGGGCCCGTAGCAGTGGGTGCATTATTGCATATTAAAATGGCCACTACCTAATGGATTATTCCAACAGGTAGCCACCAATATTTTACTTACTATCCCCATTCCTGTCCAGGGTTACCTCTGCTTTGGTCTCCAGGGTGCGCTGCATAGTGTTGGGATGCAACGTACATTGCACTGAAGGCTCAAATGGAGGTGGGGAGGACAGAGGCAGGGAGGGGTAAGTAAAATATTGGGGCCACCTGGTGGAGTAATCGAATTTAATAACTTGGCTTGGGGTCTCCTTAAGTGACAGGTCCGCCCCTGAATACAGATACATAAATACAATGGCATAGCTATAGGGATTTATAGGTAACAATCACTACCAGGCCATAAAAACTAAGGGGTCCCCTCTACAGCATAGTAGATAACAAGTGGGGGCCCCATTAGAGAATTTGCTTAGGGCCCCAGGAGCATCAAGTTACACATCTGCATAGAGATCTCCCTCTAGTGGTGACAACAGGAGGCAGTGCGGTTACTTTCTTCTTAAAACAGCGCCATCATTATCTAGGGGTTATGTCTAGTATTGCAGATCAGCAACAGATAGGTAAATTAGGGCAAACTGCAGCAACACACATGATCTATGGACAGGACTGGGGGTGTTTTTGGAAGAAAGCTGCCATTTTATTTTATACTTAGAACACCCCTTTAAGGAACTTGACAGGGGTCCCTAATCTTAGTGTACAGGTGTATGAGCTGAAGAAGATCTCCCTGATGGTTTGTTACATTGTATCAGTTTAAGTAATAAGTCACAGGGGATTGTGTAGACTGATACAATTGTAACAAAATGTTCCCATTCACCGACAGCAAGCAGAGACCTTGAAAGCGGTGAAGAATTGGCCCAAAATATATTTCATGTCAGTCATCGCCCTATAACTATTGTAAAGCCGGAGCTTTGGTCATGATTTGTAGTTGCACAATGTTTTCTTCTTTATTCAGGTCCAAAGCTACATTCAGAATTCTGTTTGTTCCCTGAGACCACAGAGCGATGTATCAGATACAGAATCACAGCTAAGCTGTTCCATCCCATGACTGACCATAAGGTGGCGCTAAACTGTTGCCCATGTCCGATCTTCACCAGCAGTGTTTTGAAAGCAGCTTTGGAAGTAACTGGAGTAGAAGTCATGAACTAACCTGACTACTAAATGATTGTGTCTCTTGATATAATTGATACATCTGTCCTACTGTGTTACTGGTTTAGCTTGGCAGCAGGACCTGCGTCAGGTGTAAAGTGCGGTAAATTATGGGATGTCTTTGTGGAAACGTGTAATTAAAGTGATACCGTTTATTGGCTGGTAATAGTCTAAAGTGTAAGGTTTCAGGGTAATTAGAGCTTGTCATCAGGCTGAGGATGATGGGAGTACAGGAGGATACACAGGAGTTACATGAGAGCTGAGCGAATATTTAGGCAATGGGGTATGGAGGTGTTGAGGACCTGGGGCCAACTGTAAATATAATGTGATTGGGTGACAGGAGGAGCTATATAGAGATGGAATAGATACAAAGAAGGGGCAGGGAAGGGGTAAAACGAAACCTGTCCTGTCCATCACCCCACCATTCACATGCAATGGTCAGGTATGTCATGGCTGCAGAGGTTACTGCACACCAGCAGCAATGTACCCGACTACAGCACATCACTGCTAAGGTTAGGTTCAAACTTGCATTGGCTGTCCGTTGTTCTGGTCTGTTGGACAAACAGATCAACAAACAGGCGGACCACTAAAATAGCTGGCATATCGAGATCCTGATTGACCCCATTGGCTATAATGGAATCTGTCAGGTCTCCATTGGTGTCAAACAAAAAAGCAATGCGTGCAGAACCAATCTTGCACTTGTCACACATTACTATGGGAGGTAAATACAGAAGTACAAATCTCTCTCTGATCCAACAGTCCGGGCCACAAAATATAGAAGAGGTCATATATTCTGAAATTTCCCCATTGTGGGACTATTAAAGGATTATCTTATCGTATCTCTCTCCTATTTTGTGGCCCTGTGTTTCCGTGGCTCCTATTCATTTAATGAAAGGTACCGTGAAAACACAGCCCGTGCACGGGTGGGACATGGGGGACATGTGAGTGTTCCCCGTGTGCCACCTGTGCTTTTAATTCATGGCCACGGTCGTCTGCAACCGGCCTTAGAGTTTGTTACAATGTATCAGCACAGGTAAAATGTATCAGGGCCCAGTCAGTTTCATAGACTATGCAATGATTGTATCCAGTCTAAGCAAGCACTGATACATTGCAGCAAACTACCCAGACAGGAGGGAAACTTGCACTGCCCATGTATTTTCTAAGCAGAATGTGCGAGAATTATATTTCATACTGCAGTGAAAGGATAGGACTGGGGAAGTTTATTTTGTGACACTATCAAAAGGTCTCCAACATTGCAGCAAACTCCCAGCTGTGAGATATATTAGGCATATAATGAACTTCTGGTAATAGACCCTCTGGGTGAGCCTGGATGGAAACATGTTTTATTACATAAGCAGTAATGATATAACAAGCAACCGCTTTACAAGCTTAAAAAAAGTCATAGACACAAAATCAATAGCAAGGAATCCTCCTAGTGGTCAGAGTGAAAACTGCAGCTTACAGTCTAGGCGTAAAACATTTAATACTCACATGGAGTAAACACGCGTGTATTTTGGCAAAATACACGTGTAAAAATCAGACTCCCATTGACTACAATGACATTTTACACGTGTATTTTGATGTGTATTTTGACGTGTTTTTTTACACGTGTAAAAAAAATGCCATTAAAGTAAAAATGCGTTTACTCCATGTGAAGGGGCTGTATCCAGCGTGTCTTCTGTGAACTGAACACTGGAACAGCACAAATCTGTTTCCTGCACTGATAGTTTGTTACAATGTATCAGTGCAGGTGAAATGTATCCCTTGTGAATCATTGAAGATGTGAATGTGACTGAAGATCTGTACAGTAAAATGGTTATTCAGGATTTATATACTGAAGAACTACAATATGCTTAGGCTAAGTCATTAATATCAGATGACTGGGGGTCCAACACTTGACACCCTCACCGGTCAGCTGGTTAAAGGGTCAGGTAATGTGGCCTCATGTTCGGGAGTGACTTCAGTCCTGTAAAGTGAATCAGGCTGAGTTGCTATACCAGACATCACCATTAAGTCATGTACGGCGCTGTTCTTGGTATACACCTAAGTGTTACAGCTTCTTCAAAAAGCTGATCAGTGGGGGCGCCGGGTGTTGGACACCCAACAATCTCATATTGATGAGTTATCCAAAGAATAACAATCCTGGAATATCCCTTTAATTCATGGAGCACACACTGATACACTGTCACACTGGATCAGGACAGGAGAGAGATTTGTGTTCCTTTAGGTCTAACAGATTGTCATTTATTCACATTAGCCTATAAGCAAGACGTAATAAGATAGGGAATGCTGATATTTGTAGTCCCCAGTATTGCACTGGCCATATAAAAGGGATTATCTATTTAGTACTATGTCACAGACTTGCCCCGCGGAGGGTAGCTGTGGGAGATGGGGCCGGTGCCGCTGACACTTGGGGGCTCAGAGGTTACCTAATGTTTTCTTTGCCATCCGAGGCGGCTTCGCTCTGTTCTGTGGGATCTGGCAGTAATTTCCCTGTCGGGGTTAAAGCCGCCACCGTGTTTGAAGTCACATAATAGCAGGTTTTTCATTGGTCGTTGGGTGAGAGTCTCAGCAGAAAGCGATGGCTGCTTATTATCTCTGGTGAATGGGAGCGAAGCCAAACTAACCCCAAATATCCTGAGATTCCTGACTATTATGGCCTCCGCTCTGGAGATGAGGAATGCCATCACCTTATAGACGGGAGACATAACCAATTCCAGTTTAGGATAATAAAGAATTCGAGATTTAGGTTAAATTGTATCCAAGACTCGCATATATCATACTCTTTGATGTGTCATACTGTATACTGAATAGCTGTATCTAAGCCTATCATATGTCATACTGTGCTGAATGATGGTTGAGAAAGTGTATCTAAGCCTCTTGTATGTGTTACTGTCTGCTGCACAGTGTATCTAAGCCTACCATGTGAGATATTGTCTGCTGAAACAATGTATCCAACTCTTATGTGTACACTCTGTGCTGAACTGCAGTATCTAAGCTTACCATATGTCTAAGCCTGTCATATGTGGTATTGTCTGGCGCGCTGTATACCTGACTACTATGTGTGATACGGTCTGCTAAATTGGTGTATCTAGGAGTATTACATGGGATACTGTCTGCTGCACCAATGTATCAGGTCTGATAGTGTATCTGAGCCGTACAGGTTTGATACTGTCTTCTGAACCAATATGGCTAATCCTATCACGTGTCTTACTGTATACTGAGATGATATGTCTAAACCCGAGCGTAATACTGTCTGCAGAGCCGGTGTATCTAATCCTGCCACATGTCATACAGTGTGCTGGAAAGTTTATAATCTGTGTTACTATCTGAAGGGGCTGCTGTATCTAAGCCTATCATATGTGATACAGCCCATTCCTTTCCTACGGTGCCCATACACAGCCTCTCCGCCGTGACACTGGGATGGTTGTATGAACACAAAGTCCTGCAGGTCTGACTATCTGCCCGTGCGAAAAAACAATGTGTGAGAGTGTGAGCGTTTGTACAGGGACACTGTAGGAAAGAAAATGAATGGGTTTTTAAACTGTCCACCAAAAAGCCGTCCACAATCTGTATTTCCTGCAATTTCGGCGGAAATCACAGTGGGCGACCAGCAGCGCAAGGGTGAACAGCCTCTAAATAAAGAAAAGATGGGGCCTCATAGCAATACTTGTAATGGGATCTCACTAATCCATGAACACTTACAAGAGGATCTGTCACCAAGTACAAAATGCTCATGTGATTCTCACTGCGCCCCCGAAAATACATCCACATGTTCAAGAGATACAAACTCTGGAAGATTACATGGAAACTAGTCATAATTGTACAAGTGGGCGGCAACTGTCAGAGATAATACACACGGTGACGTCACAGTACAGGGATAATACACACGGTGACGTCACAGTACAGAGATAATACACACGGTGACGTCACAGTACAGAGATAATACACACGGTGACGTCACAGTACAGAGATAATACACACGGTGACGTCACAGTACGAGATAATACACACGGTGACGTCACAGTACAGGGATAATACACACGGTGACGTCACAGTACAGGATAATACACACAGTGATGTCACAGTACAGGGATAATACACACAGTGACGTCACAGTACAGGATAATACACACAGTGACGTCACAGTACAGAGATAATACACACGGTGACGTCACAGTACAGAGATAATACACACGGTGACGTCACAGTACAGGGATAATACACACAGTGATGTCACAGTACAGGGATAATACACACAGTGATGTCACAGTACAGAGATAATACACACAGTGATGTCACAGTACAGGATAATACACACAGTGATGTCACAGTACAGAGATAATACACACAGTGATGTCACAGTACAGGATAATACACACAATGATGTCACAGTACAGAGATAATACACACAGTGATGTCACAGTACAGGGATAGTACACACGGTGACGTCACAGTACAGAGATAATACACACGGTGACGTCACAGTACACACACTATATATGAAGTAAGTAATTATAGTGATGTCACATGCAGCATTATGACATACAAATCATATAATGGAGTTGTGTTGCTCCTCCTAGGTCTCAGTAGTGATTGGTCTCACTATTTATTGTTATTTCGGATTCTCTGGTTGTTACGATCTTTCATTAATGTTTACAGAATAAGTGACGCTCGTGTACACAGAGCTCAGGAGAAGTCATCCTTCATCTCATCTTCTTCCGGTGATTTTTCCATGCGCTCCAGTTACTTAGTTGTAGGATTGCAGCTACACAGCTGTGTTGGTGGGAAGATGCGCCTGCAGATGCTGAACCACAATTATAGGGACATCCATGTTCACACACTTCAGCATCTGTCAGCTAAACCAATGCAGACTAAAATAGTCATCAGGACTTGGGGAAACCTTACAGAACCCCAGAGCAGGAAAACAGACCCACCCAGAGACCTGCACGGACAGAATGGGCAAAGCAATAGGCAATATGATAATGGCCGGGGGGAAAGCCCTAAGACCTGAAGCAGAAAGTGTGGCCCGATCGGAGTACAGGAGCTGTCAAAGAGAGGAAGGTAAAGAGTAAAACTCTGACAGGGTTAAAATATTAAATCCCCAAAAAGATATGTAGTGACCAAAGTATATAAATATTAAACTTTATTCTTACAAAATATCAGTCATGTCATATGGAACTTAGAAGGTGAACATACAGTGAAAAGGTCACAAAAACGTGACCAACGCTACTGAAACCACAAACCCTAGATACCTAAGAGAGAGTCGACATAGGCAGATATACAAATAACATACAGTAATGAATAAACCACATATGAAGATCATAATAGATAAGTATACACAAACAGTATAAGAATAATAGGCAAAACTAGCACCTGACATGCACCAGAAAGTTTCCTGAATTCACGAGGTCAAATAGGTGAAAGTACAGCACGAATGTAGAAAAATCCCAGAAGGTAGGGGGTGTAAAAAACGCTACCCGACCCATGTTTTGCCACACACTGACTTCATCATACGAATATCACTCTATACTATTATAGAACTAATATAATAATGAAGAATAACTGAAAGGGGCTCTATCATTAGGAAAAGTCATTTCTAACTAAGTACATCCTTGCATAGCCTTTAGAAAGACTATTCCACACCTACCATTTGTATGTAAATCATCTCAGTGGTTTTTGAATAAGCCCATTTTTATTCATATGCTAATTAGCCTCTTGGTGCATCGGAAGTCTCATCGTGCACCCTCTGCTATTCTTTCCTATGTATGTGTACAGCACAGGCTGCTGCTACTGATGACTTCCTGCTTCCTGTTTGCACACACTAATAGGAAAGAATGGCAAAGAGCAGTGCTGCTGGGAACTTCCTGTGCTGGCTGGAAGCTTATTAGCATATGAATAAAAACTGGCTTATTCAAAAACTACTGAGGAAATTTACATACAAAAGGTATGTGTGAAATAGCCTTTCTAAAGGCTATGCAAGTATGTGATTAGTTATAAATGACTCTTCCTAATGATAGAGCCCCTTTAACTGCTTTAATACTGCCCCTACATACAAGAATATAACTACTATAATACTACCTCCTATGTACAAGAATATAACTACTATAATACTACTCCTATGTACAAGAATATAACTACTATAATACTACTCCTATGTACAAGAATATAACTACTATAATACTACCTCCCATGTACAAGAATATAACTACTATAATACTACCTCCCATGTACAAGAATATAACTACTATAATACTACCTCCTATGTACAAGAATATAACTACTATAATTCTACCTCCTATGTACAAGAATATAACTACTATAATACTACCTCCTATGTACAAGAATATAACTACTATAATACTACCTACTATGTACAAGAATATAACTACTATAATACTACTCCTATGTACAAGAATATAACTACTATAATACTACCTCCTATGTACAAGAGTATAACTACTATAATACTGCTCCTATGTACAAGAATATAACTACTATAATACTACTCCTATGTACAAGAATATAACTACTATAATACTACCTCCCATGTACAAGAATATAACTACTATAATACTACCTCCCATGTACAAGAATATAACTACTATAATACTACTCCTATGTACAAGAATATAACTACTATAATACTACTCCTATGTACAAGAATATAACTACTATAATACTACCTCCTATGTACAAGAATATAACTACTATAATACTACTCCTATGTACAAGAATATAACTACTATAATACTACTCCTATGTACAAGAATATAACTACTATAATACTACTCCTATGTACAAGAATATAACTACTATAATACTACTCCTATGTACAAGAATATAACTACTATAATACTACTCCTATGTACAAGAATATAACTACTATAATACTACTCCTATGTACAAGAATATAACTACTATAATACTACCTCCTATGTACAAGAATATAACTACTATAATACTACCTCCTATGTACAAGAATATAACTACTATAATACTACTCCTATGTACAAGAATATAACTACTATAATACTACCTCCTATGTACAAGAATATAACTACTATAATACTACTCCTATGTACAAGAATATAACTACTATAATACTGCTCCTATGTACAAGACTATAACTACTATAATACTACTCCTATGTACAAGGCTATAACTACTATAATACTACTCCTATGTACAAGAATAGAACTACTATAATACTACTCCTATGTACAAGAATATAACTACTATAATACTGCTCCTATGTACAAGAATATAACTACTATAATACTGCTCCTATGTACAAGAATATAACTACTATAATACTACTCCTATGTACAAGAATATAACTACTATAATACTACTCCTATGTACAAGAATATAACTACTATAATACTGCTCCTATGTACAAGAATATAACTACTATAATACTACCTCCTATGTACAAGAATATAACTACTATAATACTGCTCCTATGTACAAGAATATAACTACTATAATACTACTCCTATGTACAAGAATATAACTACTATAATACTACTCCTATGTACAAGAATATAACTACTATAATACTACTCCTATGTACAAGAATGTAACTACTATAATACTACTCCTATGTACAAGAATATAACTACTATAATACTACTCCTATGTACAAGAATATAACTACTATAATACTACTCCTATGTACAAGAATATAACTACTATAATACTACTCCTATGTACAGGAATATACAGTAACTATTATAATTCTGATGTTGTGTATTACATCGCTCTTTATACACAGATACTTAATGTTTCTTTTATGTTCTAATAATAGTTTTAGGGTTAATGATATTTTTGAATTGAGTTAGACTTGGTGTCTTCCTCTCGGCAGTGCAGGGCCATACACCGCATGTGACTCGCCCAGCACGGCAGGGGTTAGATCAGTCGGTCTCACTGCCAAGGTTGTGCTCGTGCTGGTTTTTGTTTGCAAAGTGGGAGGATTAGCTAATTCCATCGGTGCAGTCGCTCTCTGCTGAGGATGGGATTAGTTGTACATTATGCCTGAATTCAATCCTACAAAGATCCGGAGGCAAAGGGTTAGCTCACCTGTGCCAGCCTATATCAGGGTAGGTGAAGACCTGCTAACTACTGTATAGCTTAACCCTTAAAATATTGGATGTAGTGATGGGCGAAACAATATGTAATGACTAGAGATGAGCGAACAGTGAAATATTTGATATTCGTTTCGAATAGCCCCTCAATATTCGACTATTCGAACAAATATCGAATCCCATTATAGTCTATGGGGAAAAATACTTTGTTTCACGGGAAACCACTATTAGATTCAGGAGAGTCACCAAGTCCACTATGACACCCCAGGAAATGATGCCAACACCTCTGCAATGCAACTGGGACAGCAGGGGAAGCATGTCTGGGGGCATCTAACGTGCCCAAGTCACTGTATTACGCCACTAATAATGCAGGAACTGATCTTTTTCCCATACGAATGCATTGACCAGCATTGATTGGCTGAATGCCATACAGTGTACAGCATTCCGCCAATCAACGCTGGTTCTGCCGGAGGAGGCGGAGTCTAAGATTGGTCCACAGCAGTCTCTATTGTGGTCAGAGCACAGCTTAACTCTGCTATACCTGAGATGTAGTAGAGCTGTGCGCTGAGCTTTGCGCTGAACTACATCTGCTACATCTGAGATTGGACCACAATGTAGACTGCTGTGGACCGATCTTAAACTCCACCTCCTCTGGCAGAACCAGCGTTGATTGGCCGAATGCTGTACTCTGTATGGCATTCGGCCAATCAACGCTGGTCTATGCATTCCTATGGGAAAGAGTCAGCTCCGGCATATCGCAAGCTGACAGGGATCCCGACCAGATAGAGCCCCAAAGAGCTGGGTGAGTGACATTGCCCCCTAAATAAAGGTAATCCCCCATCTGTCCCTGTCTCACAGTCACATAGTTCACAGTCTCATATGAACCGGATCTGAAATCCACTATTCATATAAATTGGAGGTCACCTGATTTCGGCCGCCAATTACTTTTTCCGAATTTTTTTCACTGCCTCCGTTGTCGTAGTTCCTGTCCCACCTCCCCTGCACAGTTATTGGTGAAAAAGAAAAAGCGCCAGGGAAGGAGGAAGGGGAATCGAATTTTTTGTGAATTTGCCACATGGTATTCGATTGGAATCGAATACCTTGAACAGCCTGATATTCGATCGAACGCCGTTCGCTCATCTCTAGTAATGACGCATGTTCGACACTAATATTCAAAAAAATGTGATGTTTGTCTTGAACTGGAATCTTTGTATCAGCAATTAACCAGAAGCTATTACACTCCGGAGTCTCTTCAGACCACGGGGAGGTGTAAAACAATTATACTCACTTTCCCTTACCTCTTCTTGGTGACATTATGCACTTGGGGTGATTCAAAACTAAACTTTGAGTCAGATAATCTTATCCTGAAACAATATAAATCTTCAGAGGTTTGTCTATCTCCAATCGGATGGCATCGTACCCTGCCCTTATCTTCCAGAAGAGCAGTGAGTGCAGCTCTGGAGTATAATACAGGATAAGTAATGTAGTGTATGTACACAGTAACTGCACCAGCAGAATAGTGAGCGCAGCTCTGGAGTATAATACAGGATAAGTAATGTAATGTATGTACACAGTGACTGCACCAGCAGAATAGTGAGCGCAGCTCTGGAGTATAATACAGGATAAGTAATGTAGTGTATGTACACAGTGACTGCACCAGCAGAATAGTGAGCGCAGCTCTGGAGTATAATACAGGATAAGTAATGTAATGTATGTACACAGTGACTGCACCAGCAGAATAGTGAGCGCAGCTCTGGAGTATAATACAGGATAAGTAATGTAATGTATGTACACAGTGACTGCACCAGCAGAATAGTGAGCGCAGCTCTGGAGTATAATACAGGATAAGTAATGTAATGTATGTACACAGTGACTGTACCAGCAGAATAGTGAGCGCAGCTCTGGAGTATAATACAGGATAAGTAATGTAATGTATGTACACAGTGACTGTACCAGCAGAATTGTGAGCGCAGCTCTGGAGTATAATACATGATGTAACTTTGGATCAGTACAGGATAAGTGTTATGTTCGTGTCTATACCCAAAACCAGAATCTGTACTTCAGACTGCACCGCTAAGGGAATAGGGGAAGGAGACTTCCCCTGACGCTTTGGCGGCTGGCTACTCCCTGCCTGCGGGTGGTGGTCAGCTGTTCCCAAGCTAGCCTTGGCACCGACAACTCCTGGCTCTCTAACACGAAGGCCTAGCCGACATGGCAAGAGCTACAAGAGAGTTAGGGACTGGGGATACTAAGGTGGTCACCCCTACAGAAACCGAGGTGCAGCTGCAGACAAAACAAACAGGACGGGATGTTCTGGACAACAGACACGCAGCACAACACAATACGTAACAAGAGAATGAGGTAAGGAAAGAGTTAACACAGGACTGGGGCAAAACAAACTGGAACCCAAACCTCACAAATAACAAGATAGAGCCAGGCAAACAGAACTGAAGGACATGGTTGAGTAAAGTGTGAGGGGACAAACCAGACTCACACACAAGGCAACACTCACACCACTGCCTAGTCAGTTGTATCTCCACAAACCACTTCTCCTCCCAGAGCCACGAATTCCAGTTGGTAACAACAAAAAACGACAACAAGTGAAGCCAGCCCTCCTCCTAATAAAGGGCCCAGAATCGTCCCATAGGATAATGGTAACAACCAGCACCTGAGGTTCGATCCAAAAAACCTGAAGTAAATTCTGAAGGCCTATACTCAATGCCCAAACAGATGGCCCAATGGCAAGGAAACCACCAAAAGACCCCAGACCACCAGATCCAAACCCCACCAGAAAAACACACAACCCTTATACAAGTCTACAGGTCGTGACAATAAGTAGTATAAATGAATTAATGTAACTGTAGTGGTAGTAGTAATAGTAGTGTTACCAGTAATAGTAATAATAGTGTTACCAGTAATAGTATTCATCAGGTTATCAGTGATAGCGGTAGTGTTATTAGCAGTGTTATTAGTAGTGTTATCAGTGTTATTAGTTGTGTTATCAGTATTTCCAGTCTTAGCTCTTTCTTTACATGGGATTACATCTGATAATATCGTCCTATTGTACAGTTGCTTATGATGCAATTCCCAAATGACTGTTTCAGTGACTTTTCGTTTTACGTTTCTTGCTTTTAATGACTTTCTTTAGACAGGATCTGTCTTGGTGTGTAAGTTGTGATTCATCTCTGACACATCTCATCGCAGTGATACAAGACACACCATGGAGCGCAGTGCGTGCCGAGCTTACTTGGGGGACATTACATAAGGAAGCAGGAATGTGCAGAGATATAGAGCGCACTCACGAGATCAGGTAGATGGCGGCATTATAGGCCCGGGTCTGGCCTTACAACACACCATATAGCACAGCTGTCAGGCACTTTATCAGTACAGCGACCACAAGGGACCCCGGATGACCTGTCATGACCAGATACCCTAATGCAATGTAACAGGGGCCGGCCCGCCCATATGGGGCTTATAATGTGCAGGTCCCACCCGAATCTAGGAGGTGCAGTGCTCTGTCCTCCTCTGCCCTGCCTGTCACTTGTCTCATACTTCTATGATTTCTCGGATTTGGCAGCAACGCCTGAAAACTCCCATTGACATGAGTGAGTTGCTGGTTTGCAGCTGGCACCGCTCGCCCTATTGTGTAACCCTCTCCCCCGGTAATATCGCCAGTCACAATTATATTTATTAAAATGCCAAGATGTTTTATTCCAGTAGCCATAAAAGAGCCGCTGCAGCAGTCAGCCATGGACTGGCTATCAGGGCTTATCTCCGGGGTTACTGGCCTAGAACGTTATTTATAGGAGAAGTCGTCGCCGTATTTCCAGCATCAGGCCATTACATTAATATATCTCGTCTGCCGCCTCCTCCAGAGTGTGATATATTGTCATCCAGCCCAGTAACCTGTGACTGCAGGTGCTGCGCACTGTGTGCACGCAGCTTTATAAGCAGGTATTGTGCCCCCTCTAGTGGACAACATTGGAATGGCGTGCTGAAATAGATTTGTCTACAATTATTTCATCATGACGCTGTTAGTGCTGTTATGGTTCTATATGGTGGAATACGGTGGATAATTTAAACCACCATATCAGATGGTCATAGAACAGAATACACAATGTGCTCTTACATATCACACTCACATATCATCCACTGCTGTCACTTGTCTGTAGTTTCTTACTTGAATATCTCCTCTCCGACTTCTGCACCTTCAAATTTTAGTTTATCATCTTATTTACATGATAGACAGAGAATATATGCATCTGTATGTTCTATTAAAGGAAGTCAGCTGTATTTCTTGGGTATGGTATTGCACTATATTTGGACACTTTGAGGCGGTATTATTTCGGAGAACATGTCATATTTTGGCTCTGCATGATTGTATTAGCTGAGTTCTGAAAAACTATCTTTTCTTGGTAATGTCATGTAGTACAGTGCTTCTTTATTGCGCTATTTTCAGTAAAGTATGGCACTGTTATTTGCACACTATATGGCGGTGTTATTTTGGGCAAAATGTCATATTTTGTCTCTCTATGATGGCATTATCCTAATACTAGAGGTGGGTTTAAAACATATCTATAATACATAGTGTATGACACTGTCAGGGCTCCTAGGACTATATATATCTATAATACATAGTGTATGACACTGTCAGGACTCCTAGGACTATATATCCCTATAATACATAGTGTATGACACTGTCAGGGCTCCTAAGACTATATATATATCTATAATACATAGTGTATGACACTGTCAGGACTCCTAGGACTATATATATCTATAATACATAGTGTATGACACTGTCAGGACTCCTAGGACTATATATATCTATAATACATAGTGTATGACACTGTCAGGGCTCCTAGGACTATATATATCTATAATACATAGTGTATGACACTGTCAGGGCTCCTAGGACTATATATATCTATAATACATAGTGTATGACACTGTCAGGGCTCCTAAGACTATATATATATCTATAATACATAGTGTATGACACTGTCAGGACTCCTAGGACTATATATATCTATAATACATAGTGTATGACACTGTCAGGACTCCTAGGACTATTTATATCTATAATACATAGTGTATGACACTGTCAGGGCTCCTAGGACTATATATATCTATAATACATAGTGTATGACACTGTCAGGACTCCTAGGAGTATATATATATATATATCTATAATACATAGTGTATGACACTGTCAGGGCTCCTAGGACTATATATATCTATAATACATAGTGTATGACACTGTCAGGGCTCCTAGGACTATATATATCTATAATACATAGTGTATGACACTGTCAGGGCTCCTAGGACTATATATATCTATAATACATAGTGTATGACACTGTCAGGACTCCTAGGACTATATATATCTATAATACATAGTGTATGACACTGTCAGGGCTCCTAGGACTATATATATCTATAATACATAGTGTATGACACTGTCAGGGCTCCTAAGACTATATATATATCTATAATACATAGTGTATGACACTGTCAGGACTCCTAGGACTATATATATCTATAATACATAGTGTATGACACTGTCAGGACTCCTAGGACTATTTATATCTATAATACATAGTGTATGACACTGTCAGGGCTCCTAGGACTATATATATCTATAATACATAGTGTATGACACTGTCAGGGCTCCTAGGACTATACATATCTATAATACATAGTGTATGACACTGTCAGGGCTCCTAGGACTATATATATCTATAATACATAGTGTATGACACTGTCAGGACTCCTAGGACTATATATCCCTATAATACATAGTGTATGACACTGTCAGGGCTCCTAAGACTATATATATATATCTATAATACATAGTGTATGACACTGTCAGGACTCCTAGGACTATATATATATCTATAATACATAGTGTATGACACTGTCAGGACTCCTAGGACTATTTATATCTATAATACATAGTGTATGACACTGTCAGGGCTCCTAGGGCTATATATATCTATAATACATAGTGTATGACACTGTCAGGGCTCCTAGGACTATATATATCTATAATACATAGTGTATGACACTGTCAGGGCTCCTAGGACTATATATATCTATAATACATAGTGTATGACACTGTCAGGGCTCCTAGGACTATATATATCTATAATACATAGTGTATGACACTGTCAGGGCTCCTAGGACTATATATATCTATAATACATAGTGTATGACACTGTCAGGACTCCTAGGACTATATATATCTATAATACATAGTGTATGACACTGTCAGGGCTCCTAGGACTATATATATCTATAATACATAGTGTATGACACTGTCAGGGCTCCTAGGAACATAAGAGAGCCCTTCACAGGGTGATATGCAAATTGAGGCTTTCATCAAAAGTGGGAGGGGCTTTTTCAAGGTGCGGCCTTTAAAAAGAGTGGATAGCTGCATAAATTCAGACTCCCAATAATAATATTACACCCGGATTGCTAATAGTTCCATAACGTAAAAGCTATTTAGTGCTCATGTGAAACATTGTATCCATTTTGTGTGCTACAGTAAATCAAGTACGTCTGTTACTTTCTATGTTTTGTGACTGTCATTTAGTAATATATTTTTAAGCATATAATGTGCGAGCACGTAGAGAATATGATATATATATATATATATATATATATATATATATATATATATACACACCTATACATTATGTAGTGAAAGAAATAGGAAAATATTTAAGAGGGCAAATCTTTTCACATAACCTAAGACGACTTGTAGCTCACTATTAGTCTGCACCATGTGACGGGTTTATTCCCTGCCTCGCACTCCATCAGAGAAGCCTCAGGTTGTGGTTAGTGGTGAGCTGAAGGCCACAGATAGTAAAACACAGCTGAAATTATACAGCGGAATTTCAGAGGGGGAAAATGCATTAAAGACCATCTTGAAATGCAGCAAAAGTTTCTGTATCTGTCAAAAATATTCCTTTCCAACAACGCGCACCCTTAGCCTGAGGCCGCACAATAATAAGCACTTTGTATTTCTCATTCCTTTTGAGGCTGCAGTGGGATCCTAGAGATCATATAGGACATTATAGAGAAGTAGTGACCTGGACTGATAAGACTGAAGCACTTGGGTGAGATAGAAACTTCCTATTTGTCTTTCCCTGTATAATGTATTACTATGTAGAGATATCTCTGTATAAATATCTACTTCAGCATATAATGTACTGACATATAGAGATTCTCTACAGACTGATACATAATACAGGGAAATAAATCTATGGAGAGAGAAGAGGAAAATACTGAATGCTTTGGAGCTTGTGGCTCAGTCAGTAGGGTGACAGCTTAGTGTATGCAGTATGTTGTGGGGCTCATTCCTTCCCCCCTGCAGCTCATGTTTCGAGGATTTCGTCATTAATATTGACACAGTGCAGTGAATGCTAATAAGTCGGCAGCTGAATGATGGCGACTACAGGGTGAGCGGGCGAGGGGACCTGCAAACCAGGAGACTCCAGGGAACACGGGTGAGCTGAAGAGACCCTGGAGTATAATGCGGTTTGTGTCTCCACCTATAGTATTATAGTAGTGCTTTAAGGTGCTGTTTTCAGTACATTAGGGCATTGTTATTTGGAGGGCGGGATGGCAGTATTATTTTAGACAGTATGTATTGGCTCTGAATGCTGCAAATAGCTGAGAGCTGAAAATTGTGTTACCTTGGTAATGTATAATAATACTGTGCTGCTTTATGCTGCTGTACTTTCAGTAAATGATGGCACTTTGGACACTGTATGGCGGTATTATTTATGACAATCATAATTTTTTTTATGGTGGTATTAGTTAAGTACTGTACTATCAGTGATCCTGGTAATGGACAGTAATACCTTTATGGTGCCGTATTTTCAGTAAATGATGGCACTTTTATTTAGATGCTGCATGGCGGTATTAGTTTGGACAATATATCATGCTTTGGCTCTGAATGGTGGTATTTGGTGCATGCGGTATGACTGTGACAGTATGCTGCTGTATTTTCAATAAATTATGACCACATTTGTGATCCTTGTGCCACAGATACCGCCATACACTACAATCCACAGATACCGCCATACACTGCAATCCACAGATACCGCCATACACTGCAATCCACAGATACCACCATACACTACAATCCACAGATGTAGCTCTCTGTCTGCCCAGTATGGTGCTGTATGGTACAGTCAGCAGGGGGCACTATCCTCATCACTATACCTACATATGAGTTATACACAACTAGTCTTATTTTACCTATTCCCATAATGCATCACTTTATATGTAAATATATTGTGCCCTTGGCTAATTCTGCTTTCAGCATTAGTTAGCTTCCCTCTGCATCAAAACTTGAGTAACTTTGCAAAATTGACGCCGATTTTGATCATGTCTTCTTTAGTTACCTCCAGAGCTGCATTCAAAATCCTATTGGAAAGAGACAACACTTTAGTTCCACTCCCTAACATTCTAATTGCAGCTTTAGCTGTGAATGGAGAATGTTTCGACATTGTATAACTTCTTTGTTACCTCTTTATATTCTCATCCAGTAACAAGAGGAACATCTTAAATAACTTTATTATTAAAAATACAGGATTATAATACACACATTTCTGGTAGCGATGGCGTCTGTACAATGAGAGTAATGGCGATTACATGAAACCGAGACCGCAATGAAATCCTGTACAATAAGCAACAATCGCAGCGCCCTCCTGTGGTGAGGGCATAATATACACAGTGTATATAGAGCCCGGGATCATGTTCTGTGCGAATATACGAAACATCTCCCATTGTGACCCCAAAACAAAGCTCGAACGTTACAGGATGGAAATTTTACAATTTTGTAGTATTTTGTATTTTCGATCCTCTGCATTGTCAAGACCTCTGCTTGTTGTCAGTGAATGGGAACATCCAGGCCTAATACTTCTCGCATCTGAGGGTTTGTTACAATTGTATCCCATCTAAACAGTTCTAAATCATACTTGTAACATACTTGCCAAATGTCCCAGGAGTGGCAACTTCCTGATGTCCTGTCCTAAGTGCATCCTGTTTCCTGCTCTGATACTTTGTTACAATGTATCAGTGCAGGTCAAAAGTATCAGTTCCGCTCTGATCTGTTATCATGGAGCTGGATAGAACATGTCCCATAATACTCGGAACATAATGGCGCATGAGAACCCCTCATGGGCTGCACTGTCGGTTGGATCAGATGCAATTGTAGCAAACTGTCAGCTGTAGCAGCATTACATCTCTGTTCATAATCGCGTTAGTATCTGTTCCATTGCTGTAGATATGAAGATGAACATAATAGTCTGCTACATTATTAGAATTAGTCATATCCTAACCTGCAGTGGTCCCCGATAATGGAGGCCATGATGCCAGTATGGTCAGAGCCGTGCGGTGCAAATCCATTCTCGGATTCCGGATTTGATTGACAGCAAGCAGAGGTCTTGAGAAATTCGAGCACAAAGTCAATTAGAAAGCTGCAGACATTTTCATGGTACAATTAAAGGTCATGAAACCAGAGATCCCCCCTATTAATAAGGATGCCCCTGCTGTAACCAGACCAACCCCTCGGGCTCTCAGATTGGAAGATTAAGGGCAAATGCTTAAAATTTATCTTTCACATTTAAGATGGAAGATGTCACAGTGACCGATCTCTGAGCCAGACCCCTTACCTGGAGAACAAGTGCTGAGTATATAGAAAGGGGCTCTGAGGCTAGAAGGTCCAAAGATGGCGGCTCAGCTCACCGGAGGACTGGAAGATTGCTGAAAGCCCACGCCGGTAACGATGTCCATCATGTTCAGTCTTAAAGGGATATTCCCATCCAGTGTCAGACCAACAAATAAAATGATTCTGGGGGTCCACTCCAACATCCCCTTGATAATGGACCGTAGTACCCTTCACATGTGGGCGTCTTCTGCTGGACCATTGCTGTGTTAGAGCCTTGGCCCCCCGGAGGATCCTGTTACACTGATGGGCTAACCTGACCCTGTTCCCATCTAGTAAAGTGACAACATATCACCAGGTGTCTCACCTCTGAGACCTCACAGTTTTAGGCTGCGTCTCCACAGTTTTCCCTCCACAGCAGCGCTCCCAAACTGCAGCCAGACCCACTGCACAGCGGTGCTGAACTACCCAGGAGAGCAGTGGACGAGACAAGACTTAAAGCGAGTGCTTTGGTCCCTTCATTCTTAGGGCCCTAGATCATAAAGGGATCACGTATCCTGGCAATATGTCCTCACTTTACAAGATGGAAACATCCCTTTAAATGTTACAAAAACACACCCTGTAACAGTGGCTCCTGCTCTGGAGGACTTAAGACGTCCTTCTATTACATGGTGGCCCTACAAGGAGAAGTGTCTCGCTGGTCACAGCTATCCTAGTGGAGATGCCGCTGGATCCAACATGAAGGTGAAATATCCTTTTAATATTAACATTTCGCAGTCCTTCTGGACATTCTATGAGCCCACTACCACAAAGGAGCGACATCTGATGGCTGCCATGGACAGTTGGGGGCTAAGTGAGTTTTTGTGCTGACCCTATGGACTGGCTGTGATAGTAAGCTGATATGTTTGACCTACCAACCAAAAATGGCGGCCATGACTAAGGCTGGGCATGCACATTAGACCAGCATTGCTCCCAGCTCCTCCGGCCTTCATACACATGTACAGTGTAAGTCACTGCCGGACCCCCTGGAGTCGAACAATCCCTCCATATACCTCACTATGGAAGTTCTTCTATGGCCACCTTATGGGAAAGACCCTACAAGAAATTGGGAACCTCCTATAGTGCCAAGGTGAGACCAAACATTAGCCCCATGTCGCCCCCTCATCTGGTTGTGCACAGATGGGTCTCTGGTGACCCCTACATTGCAGATTTAGGAGCAGAAGAAGGAATCTGGCTCTGTTTTCATGGGGGAGATGCTCCTCGGTGTCGGGGCCAGTGTAGGTTCCCCATTAGCAAATCTCGAAGACAATTCCACAGGATTACATGCTCAACATTTTGTGGCAATACCATATGACGCTTTTGTGTATACATTTACATACATAATTATATATATATATATATTATCTATAACATGATACTGCTTTTCTTGCCCCTTTGAGTCATTTTTGAGGACGCGCCCTTGAAACGTATCCATATACATCCGCTATAAGGCACAATTATGTGACCGGTCCAGTCTCAGAGCTGACATATTTCCCATGTCACGTTAGTCAACCAGCTTTGGTTTTAGAGGGGGCGTCTATGCCACAGTCTTTGGTCGACGTCCAGGTGCCTCCGTATGACGAGAGCCGTTCCGGGGCTCCCTCCTCTTCCCCGTCCCTCTCATAGGCACATACTCAGCTCTTTTCTGACAGTGCATTTATTGCAGTTTACAACACAACACCAGTGGAAGCGGCACAGGCAGCTCTCCTCCACCACCACAGTCTCCTCCCGGTACCCCCTGCCGCAACAGAGCAGGTCGCATCCCCCAACGTCCAGACCGGTGCTGTTACAAACACGACCCCGCGTCCCTGGGGAACCGGTTTTTCGGTTTGCTTGGCAGAAATCAGGAGAGTCGGCGGAATAAATCAAGTCTTGTTTGTCAGGAGGTTTGATGTTGTGCCCCACCGGTATAATCGTCTTGCCGTCATTCCCTCCCATAACCTTAAAGGCTCCATTAAATCTCTCCAGCAGTCGGTCTCCTACTTCCCTGAAGTGAGGCATCTTCTTCCAGCAGGTACGGAGCGTGCAGGAACCGGAGAGACCGTGACATTTACACTCCGTCCTCATGTAGTTCTTTACAGCCTGCAGAAAGACAAGATATGGAAAATATAAATATACAAGTCTAAAGACTACAGAACAGTGAGCGCAGCTCTGGAGTATAATACTGGATGTAACTCAGGATCAGTACAAAATAAGTAATGTAATGTATGTACACAGTGAGTGCACCAGCAGAATAGTGAGCGCAGCTCTGGAGTATAATACAGGAGAAGTAATGTAATGTATGTACACAGTGACTGCACCAGCAGAATAGTGAGCGCAGCTCTGGAGTATAATACAGGATAAGTAATGTAATGTATGTACACAGTGACTGTACCAGCAGAATAGTGAGCGCAGCTCTGGAGTATAATACAGGATAAGTAATGTAATGTATGTACACAGTGACTGTACCAGCAGAATAGTGAGCGCGGCTCTGGAGTATAATACAGGATAAGTAATGTAATGTATGTACACAGTGACTGTACCAGCAGAATAGTGAGCGCAGCTCTGGAGTATAATACAGGATAAGTAATGTAATGTATGTACACAGTGACTGCACCAGCAGAATAGTGAGCGCAGCTCTGGAGTATAATACAGGATAAGTAATGTAATGTATGTACACAGTGACTGCACCAGGAGAATAGTGAGCGCAGCTCTGGAGTATAATACAGGAGAAGTAATGTAATGTATGTACACAGTGACTGTACCAGCAGAATAGTGAGCGCAGCTCTGGAGTATAATACAGGATAAGTAATGTAATGTATGTACACAGTGACTGTACCAGCAGAATAGTGAGCGCAGCTCTGGAGTATAATACAGGATAAGTAATGTAATGTAAGTACACAGTGACTGCACCAGCAGAATAGTGAGCGCAGCTCTGGAGTATAATACAGGATAAGTAATGTAATGTAAGTACACAGTGACTGCACCAGCAGAATAGTGAGCGCAGCTCTGGAGTATAATACAGGATAAGTAATGTAATGTATGTATGTATGTACACAGTGACTGTACCAGCAGAATAGTGAGCGCAGCTCTGGAGTATAATACAGGATAAGTAATGTAATGTATGTACACAGTGACTGTACCAGCAGAATAGTGAGCGCAGCTCTGGAGTATAATACAGGATAAGTAATGTAATGTATGTACACAGTGACTGTACCAGCAGAATAGTGAGCGCAGCTCTGGAGTATAATACAGGATAAGTAATGTAATGTATGTACACAGTGACTGTACCAGCAGAATAGTGAGCGCAGCTCTGGAGTATAATACAGGATAAGTAATGTAATGTATGTACACAGTGACTGCACCAGCAGAATAGTGAGCGCAGCTCTGGAGTATAATACAGGATAAGTAATGTAATGTATGTACACAGTGACTGTACCAGCAGAATAGTGAGCGCAGCTCTGGAGTATAATACAGGATAAGTAATGTAATGTATGTACACAGTGACTGTACCAGCAGAATAGTGAGCGCAGCTCTGGAGTATAATACAGGATAAGTAATGTAATGTATGTACACAGTGACTGTACCAGGAGAATAGTGAGCGCAGCTCTGGAGTATAATACAGGATAAGTAATGTAATGTATGTACACAGTGACTGCACTTTTTATGTTGGTTAATTCTATAGGAACCCTATAAATGAATAATCACTTTTTAGAGTTATGCTTTCTAGATGCCATGATTACTAAGACATAATCCTGTAGAACCTTGACTACAGTTTCTCTCTGGTCCCGAGCACAGGGGGCGCTCTTGACTTTTCCCTATTACTGTAGCCCCCGGTTGTTTCCTTGCCTACGTTACTGCAATGAGATATAGATTTCTATCCTTTACATTGGAACGCTGGATCCCTGCACAATATATATTATCAGTCAAACAAGTCGAAACATTTCGAACCTACAATTATCCTGACATATAAATGCTCAACCTGCAAATCTGACGGCCTGGAGGGGTTCGGGTACAGTGCCAAGTGTCGTTACTCAAACTGTATCTAGACAAAATGGTATCAGGTCTGTGGGGTGATGTTATACAGCATAAGAGTATGAGGTCTACAGAAGGAGAATCTGCACTGTCTGAATAATACACAAGACACAGGGAGCTCCTCTCTAGATAGATAGGAGATAGATAGATAGATAGATAGATAGATAGATAGATAGATAGGAGATAGATAGATAGATAGATAGATAGATAGATAGATAGATAGGAGATAGATAGATAGATAGATAGATAGATAGATAGATAGATAGATAGATAGGAGATAGATAGATAGATAGATAGATAGATAGATAGATAGGAGATAGATAGATAGATAGATAGATAGATAGATAGATAGATAGATAGATAGGAGATAGATAGATAGATAGATAGATAGATAGATAGATAGATAGATAGATAGATAGGAGATAGATAGATAGATAGATAGATAGATAGATAGGAGATAGATAGATAGATAGATAGATAGATAGATAGATAGGAGATAGATAGATAGATAGATAGATAGATATCGATAGAATTTGTTACAATTGTATCTGGTACAGCCTTTGGACACCAGTCTGATACAATGTATCATTTCAGGTAAAATGTAAGATCCTATTCACATCTGTGTTTGGGTTTCTGTTGGGGAACCCCTCTAACAGAAACCTATAGGAATAAAAAAATTGGTTACCCAAGGAAACCTGCAGAACCCATAGACTATATTGGGGTCCGTGTGGTTTCCGCAAGAAACATGCGGAGAGAAAAGTGCTGTATGAACATTACAGGGTTATTCCCCTTCTATAATGTCAGGCAGCGCTGTGATCACGGGGGTCCGAACTCCGGGACCTCTGCCTAAGGTCTCTTCATTTTTTGCTGTGCTGTGAACTAGTGCGACACTTCTTGCTGACAGCTAACATCTGGCGGTGATACATGGTATCCATATGATGGAAAGTCAGGAAATTTCCATGGAATCCTATAGATTGTGCCCCCGCTCATGAGGGTTTATGACTTCAGCCTCCAGTGCATTGAGGATTTCGGCCACCTCGGATGATGGGAGTATTCATTTCCCGTTACTTCAAGTGTCCTCAAACATAATAAACAATAAGGAAATGGCGATTTATTTTAGGAATTAGATGGTAGCAGAAGCCACATGTTGGAACGGTTGTGTTCTGGAATAGCAAAGTGCTGACTGTGGAATATTAAAGCAATGTGTCAGCAGATCAACAGCTTGGCGCTGACAGCGAGTGGAGACAGCTAGCACTTCATGTGATTAGGAAAATCAGGTCTACAGGGAGATAGTGTGCGAATGGGAAGAGAGGAACATGGAGTCAGGTGCAGAAGTAACATATCTGGGGACAATCTGCTGAAGATCCACAGCCCGCCATAGGGAAAATCCAGTGGAATTCTCTAGCCCCCTAATGACTGTAATCAGGACTGCAAACTCATTGTTCCCCTAGAGGCCTTAAGAGGTATTACAACATTGTTGGCTAAGGAATATCTATTGGAATTTCCTAGTCTCCTACTGGTCATAATCAGTACTGAAGAGTGACTGTACCAGCAGAATAGTGAGCGCAGCTCTGGAGTATAATACAGGATAAGTAATGTAATGTATGTACACAGTGACTGCACCAGCAGAATAGTGAGCGCAGCTCTGGAGTATAATACAGGATAAGTAATGTAATGTATGTACACAGTGACTGCACCAGCAGAATAGTGAGCGCAGCTCTGGAGTATAATACAGGATAAGTAATGTAATGTATGTACACAGTGACTGCACCAGCAGAATAGTGAGCGCAGCTCTGGTGTATAATACAGGATAAGTAATGTAATGTATGTACACAGTGACTGTACCAGCAGAATAGTGAGCGCAGCTCTGGAGTATAATACAGGATAAGTAATGTAATGTATGTACACAGTGACTGTACCAGCAGAATAGTGAGCGCAGCTCTGGAGTATAATACAGGATAAGTAATGTAATGTATGTACACAGTGACTGTACCAGCAGAATAGTGAGCGCAGCTCTGGAGTATAATACAGGATAAGTAATGTATGTACACAGTGACTGTACCAGCAGAATAGTGAGCGCAGCTCTGGAGTATAATACAGGATAAGTAATGTAATGTATGTACACAGTGACTGCACCAGCAGAATAGTGAGTGCAGCTCTGGAGTATAATACAGGATAAGTAATGTAATGTATGTACACAGTGACTGCACCAGCAGAATAGTGAGCGCAGCTCTGGAGTATAATACAGGATAAGTAATGTAATGTATGTACACAGTGACTGCACCAGCAGAATAGTGAGCGCAGCTCTGGAGTATAATACAGGATAAGTAATGTAATGTATGTACACAGTGACTGCACCAGCAGAATAGTGAGCGCAGCTCTGGAGTATAATACAGGATAAGTAATGTAATGTATGTACACAGTGACTGCACCAGCAGAATAGTGAGCGCAGCTCTGGAGTATAATACAGGATCTGTACGGAATAAGTAATATACAATGTTCAGTATATATGGTGTGACTCAGATCTTTGTAGGTTATATTTATCTATATATTAAACATAACTGCCCAGTATATACGGTGTTATGCTGTACATATGTGTTAATGTATAGGAAAATCAAATGTAAATTAAGCTGAAGACACAGAAAAAAAGGGAGTGAGAGATGGAGAGGACAGGGAGGAGGTGCAGAGATAGATTGGTGAGATAACACCTAGATGCTTCTCTCATGGAATGCACCTTGGATCCCCTGCAGGCAAAACCCACCACCCCCAGGAATTCTCCAGGGCCACACGGCTGCCTCTGCCTCCCTGATCCATCGCTCATTGCTCATTAATTCGTGATTCATGGAGCTTCTTCCTTCTCTTCGCTCTTTAATTAAAATACTTCTGATGATGTTGGATAGGAAACCACAGGTCTCGGAGCACAACGCCAAAATCCATTGTCCTCCCTGCTCCTCAGTAGCTGTGAGTGACAGCGGAGAATGAGCGCAGACAGCCCGGCCTAGACTATTCTCATAAATCATCATATTATATGGCACTTCACATTTTTGGGAGCAAAATTCTATTCTTCTTGTTGATGTAATTAAAGGGATATTGCACAGAAACTACAGCTACATGGGGGGGGGGGGGATTAGCAGAGTGGGTGGGGATTGCACTATGGTGCTAGAAGGTCAGAGCTGAAGCCTGGCCCTCCGGGTCACCAGTATAAAGCGGCAGAATCTGCAGCACAGTCCACCAACAGAACCATGTGCTATATGGACTTTGGGACTTGTACTTCTATATGACCAGGGCACAATTAATGGGCATAAACAATCAGTAGACCAACAAATAATACCCAACTTGTTATATCTCCCCCTGTAGGCCACAACATGCCTCTTTAATTGATGGTGGGGCAAAAGGATGGACCAGTGGCTACCTAAGAAGTCAAGGAATTGTATATACAGGATTAGAAATCATGGCTGTTTTTTTTTTTTTTTTCCAGAAACAGCACCACATCTGTCCATAGGTTGCGGCTGGTTTTGCTGTTCTCCTCCCTTAAAGTGAATGGTGCTGAGCTGCAATACCAGACACGACCTGGGAACAGGGGCGGCACTGTTTTGGAAGAAAACAGATATGTTTTCTAATAATCTTCAACAAAATATGATGCTACTAGGAGAAGCCACGAACATCTGATCAACATGGGTACACAGAACTCACTGTAAAACTGCCCAAAATTTTGTCGTCAATAAATTGCAATTTTTTCTATGTAGAACTAAAAGTCATAAAAAGACAGATTGTGTCTTCTCAGAAACAGTGGGAGCTATAGGATCTCCATCTTGTTACTACTTTCTATGTTACTGCTTTTACTGCAGAGAATCCTTACCAACCTATGTGTATTGTTATATAGATTGACAAACTGGCGCAGCAAATCTCTCTCTGTTATAGAACTACAAGTCCCATCGTGTCTTGTCAGAAGTAATTGTAGCCTTTACTGTAAGAATCTCCAACTGAGGTTCTGTTACTACTTTCTGTACTTCTGCTTTTACTGCAGAGAATCCTTACCAGCCTTCCTGCTTCATTGTTATGAAGGTCGATTAAGGTTCGGATGTCACTTTTCCCCTTTTTCCTCTTTGCATCCATGAACTGTCGCGACTTCTCATAGCCGTATTCCACGTCATCGCCGCAGCCTCCCCACTCCCACGCGGATCCATCTGCCCCTGGTCCAATAGCAAGAGGCGGCGGTGGCGCCCAGTTCCGCGTCACTTCACAACCGCATTGCATCAGTTCGCCCATGCTGCAGGCTTGTGTCACCGCGTGGATCACCCCGGCCGCTGTTATGGCGTAAACAAAGGCCGTCTCCCGGATATCTGCAAGGAATAAAACCAACCATTAGCTCCATGTTTAGATCCCAATAATTTCCTAAATATTTTCCAGGCCAAATCAGCCCCTGGAAATGATACATATTATACAAGCTCGGAACTAAACTGTAGCAAATTGTATCTCCTCGTGTTACGCTATCAGTCTTCCGCTCTTGGCCAATGTTCATAAGTTTGTATTTTACAGTTTTGCCAAAGAGGGGGCGCTGCCAGTCACAATATACAGAGGGGGTAATGGGATACGGCCAGAGGCATCGCTAGACTTATTTCATCTCCTAATAATTGCCCTGCCCGTCCTCTGGAGACAATAGGATCTGTCACATCGCTCCAAATATGAATGAACGTCTATGACAATTACGGCGATCGGATTCATCGCTTACCCCGGACATTTAATGACGATCGTATCCAGCCGCATTTATTGGGCGCAGTTAACCATGACTTGTGCTGACACCCGGAACATTTGTCATTGGAAGCAATAATAAGAGTCATATCAAAATGTCCTATTTCATTTCCACTAAAGTAAATTATTGCAGACACCAACTATAGATCTTATGGAGCGCTGGATAATGGGAGTTAGATCAGTAACATGAGGGAGCGCTAGTAGGAGAACATGCCAAAGTGAAGTGACTTGTTATGTGTGGTGCAGGACCTACGTCCTGCCCTGCCCACTAAGGTCCTGCACTACATAGAACACAAAGTATCCTATCGGTTGGAATATTTCGGACTGACTGGCAGAGGCTTAGCGTGCATGCTGGGATTTGTAGTTTTGCAATAGCTGGGAAGCCTCAGGTTGGCAGTGGCTGCTCTACAGCTTCTCCATAAGGTCTGCAGTCTCTGAGGAATCCTTCAGCAGGTCCCCTAAGGCAAAGTTATAACTCACGGATCAGACGTATAGGAAGGCGTCAGGGACATTCCATTCGCATCATGCTCACTTTACAATCTCACTTTTTATGTCCGTCAAATAAAAGAAAAAATGTTCAGTGGAGACTGATTACATCTAAATGTGGAAATAGCAGTGAGGAGGCGTCTGCAACGAGGAAGCCACGCGGTGCGACGCACAAGGCAACACCAGTATATAGGCGGTTATACACATTATATACATAGATGCCAATGATCCCAGTACAGAAGACAAGATCGGTATGTAGGGGGCCACTGACATACAAAAACAAGACATTATACAGTATGGGGCCCACTATGGGACATTATAGTTTGTGGAGATGACATTATACTGTATGGGGGCTGCTATGGAACATTATACTGCGCAGAGGGCCACTATGGGACATTATTGTGTCACAAGGATCGGAGGAACTAAGCTTTCTGAACAGCCCGGGGTCCATGGTATCCTTAATAAACCCTTGGATGGAGGTTTTATTTATCTCCATTCATAATGTATTAGTGTATATGATGGCTATATGGTGCCTGCAGAGAGTTGCACTGCTGCTTTGTAACTCGTAGTGAGCTGTCTATACTAGATCGGGGATTATTTTCTGGGTAGGGCTTATTTTTTGGAGAAACAGGGTACATTCCCATCTAGAGCTGTATTCACTATTCTCAAGATCTCAATGTCCCTCGCTTCTTCCTATTAGAAGCAACATGTCCTGCTGACTGGCATGCTGGGAAATGTAGTGTTTATGGGGGGTTTCTGGGAATTAAATATTGAGGTCATGAATATCTAATATCTACTTTGGTCCCCCGCAGAGCAGCTCCTTGAAGGGGCAGTGGTGCTCAGGTGCGTACTACTACCACCGCCTTATGGTCCAGTGATGTCACATTCACCAGTCACATGACCTAACTAGGACTGAGCTGCAATACCAAGTACAGCCACTATACAATGTACTGCGCTGTGTTTGGTGCTTGGACCCCCATCAACTTGATGGCCGAGCCTAAGGACAGATGATCAATATGTAAATCCTAAAAAACTCCTTTAAATACAGCAGTGGCCGTCTTCTCATTAGGCGTCTTGCAAAACAGTACATTGCATTATGGAATTTCATCCAGGCATTTTCAGTACAGCTCTGGATGTGACTAGAGCATAATATGTGATTGATACAAAGTAATCCCAAGGTTACTTCTGTCCTGAGCTGGATGCAGGAGCTGCCGGCACTTCTGGAGTTTTCCTCCCTGCCGCGTCTTTCTTCCCTGCAGGCAGGAATACGATTATTGCTCCATTTTACATAAGTCCTCGGCTTTACTGCTTAGACATGTTCCCCCGGTGTAATGAAGTAATTACGAATGCTCCAAGACAATGTGCGGGTTTAATAAAGAAAAAGAATGTTTTCTTGTCTGCCGTGTGATTTACTGATCCCCCGAGGAAGGGTTACAAGTATCTGGCGTGTGGCGCTCCTCTCTTGTGGGCTCCATCTTGGCCCAGTTGACATCCCGGAGGACACTGAGAGGTGTCTGTCGTGGACTCTCACCCATCATTTCTACATCACAGACATTTGGGATTCGCATCTGTAAAGTCTTAATAATTGACTTTTGAACCTAAAGGTGAAACCCTCTCCTTAAAGGATTTTACTGGACAGATTTAGGATAGACCACCCTGATGTGTCCAGTACTACTGCCCAGGGTGAGTCTAATGTCACCGCTACTCAAGGTAAAACAGAATCTGTATCAGTCTGAACATTGATCTCTATGGGGAACAGGATTTGGTAATGATGCCCAGTAGCGTGCCAATAGTATTAGGGAGGGGTCCAGATCTGAGGAGACCCCCTCAGCATAAACTGTGGAGATCTGTTCTCATTCATTTCCCAAATTATAGTATTATATGGTGACTAAATAGTACCGCCATCCAGTACTCAATTACTACTGCTAAACAGTACATTAATAATACCTCCACAGAATGCTAAGATAATACTATCATATAGTACATAAACAATACTACTATATAGTGCTCAAAATATTGTCAAACTGTGCCTAAATAATAGTGCTGTACGGTGCATAAATAATACCGTCACAGAATACAAAATAATACTATCATATAGAGTCTAAATAGTATTACTATATAGTGCCAACATAATACTGTCAAATAATGGCTATATAATAGTGCTGAACAGTGTAAGGGGGAGTTCACACGGAGTTACGTGCCGCGAGATTTGGCACGTAGACGCCGCGGGACCCTTTGCGTGCCGTACACGCTCCCATTGAGTTCAATGGGAGCGGGGATCGTATGCACCGCGCTAGTTTGCGGCCGTGAATAAATGCAAAGGGTCCTGCGGCGTCTACGTGCCAAATCTCGCGGCACGTAACTCCGTGTGAACTCCCCCTAAGAATAGTACTGCCACACAGACCCTAAAAAGTATCACCAAAGAACGCCAAAATAATACTGCTATGTCGTGTCTAAAAAAATAATTCTAGCAAACCGTGCCTAAATAATATTGTTTCATAGTGCATAAATAATACTGCCATACAGCGCCTAATAAACAATACACCATAGCATACAAAATTATTACTGTCATACCATACCTAAATAATAGTACTGTGTAGTGCCCTTGTCATACTGCCACATAATGCCTAAATGATACCAAAATATATCATATAGTGCCCGAAATACTGTCAAATAATTATTATATAATAGAACTGTACGGTGCAAAACTACTACTAACACGGAGTGCTAAAATAATACTATCATATGTATTACTCTGCATCATGTGTCCTTTATAGGTCTATGGCAACATTATTAGTGTTTTGTGACATCACTGTGTGTATTATCCCTGTACTGTGACATCACTGTGTGTATTATCTCTGTACTGTGACATCACTGTGTGTATTATCTCTGTACTGTGACATCACTGTGTGTATTATCTCTGTACTGTGACATCACTGTGTATTATCTCTGTACTGTGACATCACTGTGTGTATTATCTCTGTACTGTGACATCACTGTGTGTATTATCTCTGTACTGTGACATCACTGTGTGTATTATCCCTGTACTGTGACATCACTGTGTGTATTATCTCTGTACTGTGACATCACTGTGTGTATTATCCTGTACTGTGACATCACTGTGTGTATTATCTCTGTACTGTGACATCACTGTGTGTATTATCCTGTACTGTGACATCACTGTGTGTATTATCTCTGTACTGTGACATCACTGTGTGTATTATCCCTGTACTGTGACATCACTGTGTGTATTATCCTGTACTGTGACATCACTGTGTGTATTATCTCTGTACTGTGACATCACTGTGTGTATTATCCTGTACTGTGACATCACTGTGTGTATTATCCTGTACTGTGACATCACTGTGTGTATTATCCTGTACTGTGACATCACTGTGTGTATTATCCTGTACTGTGACATCATTGTGTGTATTATCCTGTACTGTGACATCACTGTGTGTATTATCCTGTACTGTGACATCACTGTGTGTATTATCCTGTACTGTGACATCACTGTGTGTATTATCCTGTACTGTGACATCACTGTGTGTATTATCCTGTACTGTGACATCACTGTGTGTATTATCCTGTACTGTGACATCAATGTGTGTATTATCCTGTACTGTGACATCACTGTGTGTATTATCTCTGTACTGTGACATCACTGTGTGTATTATCCTGTACTGTGACATCACTGCGTGTATTATCCCTGTACTGTGACATCACTGCGTGTATTATCTCTGTACTGTGACATCACTGCGTGTATTATCCCTGTACTGTGACATCACTGTGTGTATTATCTTTGTACTGTGACATCACTGCGTGTATTATCCCTGTACTGTGACATCACTGTGTGTATTATCTCTGTACTGTGACATCACTGTGTGTATTATCTCTGTACTGTGACATCACTGTGTGTATTATCCCTGTACTGTGACATCACTGTGTGTATTATCCTGTACTGTGACATCACTGTGTGTATTATCTCTGTACTGTGACATCACTGTGTGTATTATCTCTGTACTGTGACATCACTGTGTGTATTATCCTGTACTGTGACATCACTGTGTGTATTATCTCTGTACTGTGACATCACTGTGTGTATTATCCCTGTACTGTGACATCACTGTGTGTATTATCCCTGTACTGTGACATCACTGTGTGTATTATCTCTGTACTGTGACATCACTGTGTGCATTATCTCTGTACTGTGACATCACTGTGTGTATTATCCCTGTACTGTGACATCACTGTGTGTATTATCCCTGTACTGTGACATCACTGTGTGTATTATCTCTGTACTGTGACATCACTGTGTGTATTATCTCTGTACTGTGACATCACTGTGTGTATTATCTCTGTACTGTGACATCACTGTGTGTATTATCTCTGTACTGTGACATCACTGTGTGTATTATCTCTGTACTGTGACATCACTGTGTGTATTATCTCTGTACTGTGACATCACTGTGTGTATTATCCTGTACTGTGACATCACTGTGTGTATTATCCTGTACTGTGACATCACTGTGTGTATTATCTCTGTACTGTGACATCACTGTGTGTATTATCTCTGTACTGTGACATCACTGTGTGTATTATCCTGTACTGTGACATCACTGTGTGTATTATCTCTGTACTGTGACATCACTCTGTGTATTATCCTGTACTGTGACATCACTGTGTGTATTATCCTGTACTGTGACATCACTGTGTGTATTATCTCTGTACTGTGACATCACTGTGTGTATTATCCTGTACTGTGACATCACTGTGTGTATTATCTCTGTACTGTGACATCACTGTGTGTATTATCTCTGTACTGTGACATCACTGTGTGTATTATCCTGTACTGTGACATCACTGTGTGTATTATCTCTGTACTGTGACATCACTGTGTGTATTATCCTGTACTGTGACATCACTGTGTGTATTATCCTGTACTGTGACATCACTGTGTGTATTATCTTTGTACTGTGACATCACTGTGTGTATTATCCTGTACTGTGACATCACTGTGTGTATTATCTCTGTACTGTGACATCACTGTGTGTATTATCTCTGTACTGTGACATCACTGTGTGTATTATCTCTGTACTGTGACATCACTGTGTGTATTATCTCTGTACTGTGACATCACTGTGTGTATTATCCTGTACTGTGACATCACTGTGTGTATTATCTCTGTACTGTGACATCACTGTGTGTATTATCTCTGTACTGTGACATCACTGTGTGTATTATCTCTGTACTTTGACATCACTGTGTGTATTATCCTGTACTGTGACATCACTGTGTGTATTATCCCTGTACTGTGACATTACTGTGTGTATTATCCTGTACTGTGACATCACTGTGTGTATTATCCTGTACTGTGACATCACTGTGTGTATTATCCTGTACTGTGACATCACTGTGTGTATTATCCTGTACTGTGACATCACTGTGTGTATTATCCTGTACTGTGACATCACTGTGTGTATTATCTCTGTACTGTGACATCACTGTGTGTATTATCTCTGTACTGTGACATCACTGTGTGCATTATCTCTGTACTGTGACATCACTGTGTGTATTATCTCTGTACTGTGACATCACTGTGTGCATTATTGTATTGTATTGCACCCAAAGGAAAATCTATACCAAACCCCCACCCATCTACCATTTTCCATTTATTGTATTGAGGTCTCCTTATGTGTAAGAGAAAACTTTGGCCCCATTTAAGCCCCCTGGCCCCGGCACTCCTTATCTGATATCACTACATCTCCTCATCCTCCATATTGTTATATGATGAGCTCCATTGTGCTGCTGATATTCTGTTGTTACAATATTATTTAGCTAAAGCTACATTGTATATGGTGTATGGCACCGATGTTACTACTGCAGGCTGTCAGGGCATGGGGAGGTGTTGGCACAGCTGGCGAGCCGCACATTGGTGATCACGAGCACTAATAATAGTGATAATACATTTAGGGATTTGTTATATAAGCGGTTGTTTCGTATATTGTTTATCACTTATTGTCTTTCCTATTCATCCTGAGTCACCGCCGTCTGTTCCAGCTCATAATTACCATAATAATATAATAATAGACACTTCCAGAAATAGTGAGAATGATTCCAGCCCGGGGTCAGATATAAACAGTGATGAAATACTGTAAGTCACTACGACGGGGGAGGGGCGCCCTACAAGCCAGCAATTAATCTTCGACACCTCCGGGAAGGCTGACATGAGGTTGGTTACCTTGCTGCAGGATCTTTCCAAAATACTTGTTGTGACTGGTGCAGTTCCACCGCCTGGACCTGAACTGGTACTGACACTCCCGCACGGCCATCTTGGCCCCTTTGGCCACCTCGCTGACGATCTCTGGCTCGGTCTGGCACAGCTCGGCCTGCTTGCCGGCCAGGCGCTTGGTTTTCCTGCAGATGCTGTTGGGGTCCATCACCAAGGGGCTGCCAACTGCCCTGCCAAATTAGCAAAAAAAAACAACAAAAAAAAAAAACAAGAAAAGAGAGAAAATAAGTGGAGGAGAGTGGAGTGCGCTGTACATCTGGGCGCCGCTGTCACACAAAGCCCCGCTTGTTACAATGATATGACTCAATGTTCTTTACAAGCTGCCCAATGTTATTCTATCCAGGTCCTTGCCAAGGGACCTACGATCTCTGCGGCCGGAGAAACAGCACCCCCCGCGGTCTGCTTCCCTCCTCGCCCTGAGACACCGCCCCGCCTGTCCTCTGCAGAAGGGAAAAGCACAACAAAGTAGACAGTGCCTCGTATTATTTGGAAGCTGTGAAATAATATTAGTCAAATATAGAAAGATAAAGCAATATTTTCTCTGTCTCGGCACCGACAAGGAGTCCAGCTATTGTTCCATTTATGTGGCCGCAGGAGAATTAAAATGATGAGGGGAAAGGATTTTGTCGGGGTTTGCAATCGACATGAGAAATTCCCTGATATGGTGCGAGAGACGGAGAAACATTGTTGCAAAAATTAGCTTTTTTGTCAAAACCCCAAATGTACACATTTGCAACCATTATTATCAATGCTTCGTTGCAACTTTGCAAATAGTCTTGATTAAAAATACCCTAAGCAGATTTATGTGTGGGCCTGCTTGTAGTCTATGGAGACACATAGATCTGCAGATTACACATAGATCAATGCTGCAGATTGAGAAGAGGCAGCAGATGGAGTGACGTTACATAGCACTGCAGGCTCAGGCTACACAGGGTCTGTCTGTAGTCTGTTACTGTGGAGACACATGGATCTGCGTAGGAGCGGTACACACAAAACAGGAGGAGATTTCTAATTTTGACAGTTGTTCCACCATTGCTGTAAATCCATTAGACCAATAGCAATAAATCCAGTTACTAAACCAACAGCCCCCTGTCTGATGATGGGGAAAAAGTGAAGGAAGACGTTGCAAAGAAAATTGGTCGCAGATAATATCTAGTGCCCAAACTCAAGTCATTACATGATATTACACCATACCTTGGCGCACTTAGTGTGTTGCAAATATTTAAACATTTACCCACTTTTCCTAAAGCCCCTTCCTTTCGGGATGTCACGTAAAGTGACCAAGTCGTGTATAATATGAGCAAAGGCCTGGGAAATTTGCTCCCTGTCCCGGGATTGCAGGAGGTCAGCCCTATTGCAGGAGCCTCCCAGACTTTTTGAAAGAGGACAGTACACAATAAAGTTTTAGCGTTACTATTATAAAAAATATCAATATATTATAAAATATCAATATATAAATATAAAAATCTTTTTTTATCTTTTTTTTTTTTTCATTCTGTGTCGCCCTCTTTGAAGCCACTTGGGATGGGCTCACAATCAGTCTCCTCCCTGCCTGGCAGCCCCTTCTTACCTGTAGAAGTCCTCTCAGCTATCCTGCCATATACCCCGGCAGACAAGCAGGCAGAGAGCTTTTCCTATTGGCCTCTTTGCAAAGGATGACATTGCAGAGACCTCGCTGTGGGGAGTGACTGAGCATGTGCGACCACCAGCACTCAGCTTAGTAAGTGGACGTTCACATTGCTATACACCCTGAACACCTGAACGAGCTGATATCAAGGAACAATAGGTTGCAATCCACTACATATCAATTAGGGATAGGATCCTACACTGTATCCCAGGAGGCAGCGTTGTTAACCATTGAGCTGCCAGTGTTATCCCCTGTATGTGCTCATAGCTCACATTCCAGACGTGTGTACAAGTTTGCAGCGTTCTGATGTCACCTGTCAATCACAGCAGAAGGTTTCTACCTCCGGGAGATATTTCTTCACTTACTTCTTCTGTCTTTCCCCACTCTCTCTTTGTTATTCTCTCTCCTATGTCACTTTGTCTTCTGAAAAATGCAAACAAATTGTCTGTTCCCCGAGGCTGCGACTGACACTGATGACAGATGACAGCTCAGCGAGTCGGGAGATGAAGTGTTAAAGCCCTACTGACTGCTGAGATCAAGCCGACCCCGACCCTGCGTATCTGCAATGCTGGATGGACGGGACAATTCCATAATATAATAATACAAATCCTTCCACATAGCTTTGTATGTGACTCAGGGAGCCATCAATAGGCTCTTAGCTGTCATGGCAATGGATCGCCAGCCCCTGATCACCCAAAAATGGCACCTCTGATAGCATTAACCCAGGCCAATTGACCTATTGCAGAAATGCAGATTTTGCTGTAAAATATCTAGGAAAACACAGCAAAATCTGCACCAAAAAAGCTGCATTGCCTCAGCCTCAATACTGACCAAGGAAATAAAACCTCAGCCTCAATTCCTTTAAGCAACTGCAGAGTTGGAGTCGACTTTAGAGGGTCCATGAGCAAATTAAGCCAAAGTATCTGCCTAAAGCACAAATGGCCAGACTGAAGCTTCAGCTTATCCCAGACGTATTATCAGAAGATCCAGCTATTTGTATAAGACAATTATACTCAGAAGGGGATGGAAATAGATGGAGACGACTGCAAAAACCATGAACACAACATTAGAGGTCTGAAGATCCTGCAGAGGATGGGAGGACAATCATGTAAAGTGGAAACTGACAATGGCCGGGCTGAGACAGACTGTACGGACATGATGCAGCTGACTATAAGGGGTTAATCGCTTTGAAGAAGAAGAAGATTTTAAAAAAATAACTTGACATAATTGCAGCAATTCTACTGTTTACTGCAGGCAACATCTCCGCTCCCTGGACCACCTGCAAGATCCTAATCCCACCTGCAGGGCTGACTGCCGCCAGTCACCGGAGTATGGATGATGTATCAGGGTGCAAAGATTAAGTGACAACATCTGTGTTACTGTCTGGGGAGCAAACAGTGCAACGTATGGAGTGCAGAGAGTATTAACTGAGCGGGAGACGGGATAATCATCAAGTATCAAATTGTCTAAATGAGAAGAGTAATATCATACGTAAAGGCAGATCAAGTCTAGAATCAATGTATATAAAACTAGAGGCAACACACTGATACAGATTGTATTATACTCCAGAGCTGCGCTCACTATTCTGCTGGTGCAGTCACTGTGTACATACATTACATTACTTATCCTGTATTATACTCCAGAGCTGCGCTCACTATTCTGCTGGTACAGTCACTGTGTACATACATTACATTACTTATCCTGTATTATACTCCAGAGCTGCGCTCACTATTCTGCTGGTACAGTCACTGTGTACATACATTACATTACTTCTCCTGTATTATACTCCAGAGCTGCACTCACTATTCTGCTGGTACAGTCACTGTGTACATACATTACATTACTTATCCTGTATTATACTCCAGAGCTGCGCTCACTATTCTGCTGGTACAGTCACTGTGTACATACATTACATTACTTATCCTGTATTATACTGCAGAGCTGCGCTCACTATTCTGCTGGTACAGTCACTGTGCACATACATTACATTACTTATCCTGTATTATACTCCAGAGCTGCGCTCACTATTCTGCTGGTGCAGTCACTGTGTACATACATTACATTACTTAGCCTGTATTATACTCCAGAGCTGCGCTCACTATTCTGCTGGTGCAGTCACTGTGTACACACATTACATTACTTTAGCCTGTATTATACTCCAGAGCTGCGCTCACTATTCTGCTGGTGCAGTCACTGTGTACATACATTACATTACTTATCCTGTATTATACTCCAGAGCTGCGCTCACTATTCTGCTGGTACAGTCACTGTGTACATACATTACATTACTTATCCTGTATTATACTCCAGAGCTGCGCTCACTATTCTGCTGGTACAGTCACTGTGTACATACATTACATTACTTCTCCTGTATTATACTCCAGAGCTGCACTCACTATTCTGCTGGTACAGTCACTGTGTACATACATTACATTACTTATCCTGTATTATACTCCAGAGCTGCGCTCACTATTCTGCTGGTACAGTCACTGTGTACATACATTACATTACTTATCCTGTATTATACTGCAGAGCTGCGCTCACTATTCTGCTGGTACAGTCACTGTGTACATACATTACATTACTTATCCTGTATTATACTGCAGAGCTGCGCTCACTATTCTGCTGGTACAGTCACTGTGCACATACATTACATTACTTATCCTGTATTATACTCCAGAGCTGCGCTCACTATTCTGCTGGTGCAGTCACTGTGTACATACATTACATTACTTATCCTGTATTATACTCCAGAGCTGCGCTCACTATTCTGCTGGTGCAGTCACTGTGTACACACATTACATTACTTTAGCCTGTATTATACTCCAGAGCTGCGCTCACTATTCTGCTGGTACAGTCACTGTGTACATACATTACATTACTTATCCTGTATTATACTCTAGAGCTGCGCTCACTATTCTGCTGGTACAGTCACTGTGTACATACATTACATTACTTATCCTGTATTATACTCCAGAGCTGCGCTCACTATTCTTCTGGTGCAGTCACTGTGTACATACATTACATTACTTATCCTGTATTATACTCCAGAGCTGCGCTCACTATTCTGCTGGTGCAGTCACTGTGTACACACATTACATTACTTAGCCTGTATTATACTCCAGAGCTGCGCTCACTATTCTGCTGGTACAGTCACTGTGTACACACATTACATTACTTATCCTGTATTATACTCCAGAGCTGCGCTCACTATTCTGCTGGTGCAGTCACTGTGTACACACATTACATTACTTATCCTGTATTATACCCCAGAGCTGCGCTCACTATTCTGCTGGTGCAGTCACTGTGTACATACATTACATTACTTATCCTGTATTATACTCCAGAGCTGCGCTCACTATTCTGCTGGTGCAGTCACTGTGTACATACATTACATTACTTATCCTGTATTATACTCCAGAGCTGCGCTCACTATTCTGCTGGTGCAGTCACTGTGTACATACATTACATTACTTATCCTGTATTATACTCCAGAGCTGCGCTCACTATTCTGCTGGTGCAGTCACTGTGTACATACATTACATTACTTATCCTGTATTATACTCCAGAGCTGCGCTCACTATTCTGCTGGTGCAGTCACTGTGTACATACATTACATTACTTATCCTGTATTATACTCCAGAGCTGTACATATACACCCGAAAACACCAGTATTTTTTTTGCATTTTGTGTAAGTGCAGTACTCTATTTCACCAGCAGGTGGTACACCATATGCTCCTTCTGCTGTATGCATCACCTTAGTAATAGACATGGACGTATACATATTACCGCCATCTATTGGGTTTACAGACATGATCAATTATTGTGTTTTACATCCTGAGAAAAGTCAGCGAAGGTCGTGCGGGTCAGTAAGGGGTTAATGACGCAGTGCAACAAAACCTGTAACAACAATGAATATATAAGCTGGTAGCTCAGCCCGCGCCGGAGATAAAGCGTTCTTCTATATTAAAAACAATTTATTTTCCGGAGTCGATTCCCCTTTCTCTGAACTCGTCCTTTGTTCTGATAATAAGCGGCTGCGCCATTAACCCTTCACTGCACAAGGTGCAATATCCTGTACCGCTGTCATGTCAGACTACCTGCAGACCAGGACCGCAGCAGTAAGAGACAATGCACATTGTGCTTTTATTTGCTGTGGGTTTTATTGCAGAATTGCTTTGTTTTTGCAGCAGTGAAATCGGCTGAAGAAAACCTGCAGCATAAATGGACAATGGATTTAAAGGGGTCGTCCACTGTCTAATATGGATGGCCAAGAGTATTAGATCTATGAGGGTCTAACAGTTGGGACCCCTGCAAATCAGCTGCTCGGGGACAGCACGGCTCCAGAGAATGTTTACATGCCGGAGCTAAAGTATAGCAACAACTTTAGGCACTGTCACATTGAAGTCTATGGGTCAGCGCTGCAGTACCTAAAGCCACCACTACACATTGTATGGCGAGTGAGCAGAGCGGCCCCTGGCATATAAACATTACCTGGAGTCACACTGTCCTGGAACAGCTGATCTGCAGGAGTCCCAAGTGTCAGGCATGCACACATCTAATACTGATGACTAAAGATAAGGCCGTATATGGCAGTATATTTATATATCCTCCAGTATCATCTATGGCAATACCTATCAGGCTATGATGTTGTATAATACTCCAAAATAAGGAGCCCTTCCCCTTTAAATAAATCCTGGAATAAACCCAAGACACCAAAGGCTGCTCCCCTGTATTTACGGCTTGTATATGACACATAACAGTACATGGAGCGCCTGCAGCAATCTCTTCAATCCAACATAATAATTCTCAAATTTCTACTGAAGCAGATTCCCCCGTCCGGGTCGTCCTCCTGCAGGTGGTGGCAGCGCCAGGACATCCAGGAAATCCCACACAGCTAGGAGTAATGGGGTCGGACTTAAAGGGCCAGTGAACCTGATGCCTGCTGCTTATAATAGCGCCAGAGTGTTATAAGGGGGGCGGCATAGAGATGGGAATATATCCGGGGGTGCAACAATTCCAGTCCCCATCAGTCATCCCAATGGTCAGCTTCCGCCCAGCCTGTAGTGGCTGATAACAGAGAACAATAAATCAGATTAAACCGCAGACATGCACAGACCAGGGACATGCAGGGTTTGGCTGAAGGGAAGATGTATGGGTAAGATTATAGATATGCAACATACACATAAAAATAGATACACAAATATGTAAGGCAGTCAGTGTCCTCAATATATAGTGAAAAATAATGGCACCTTATAGTGTGTGCACATAGTACCGCCATACTATACTCAAAACAAATGTTATCATAAAGTGCACAGAAAATTATTTTACAGTTTACACATCACTAATGTTACTACACAGTGCACAAATAATAAAGTTATACTGCACACATCACTAATGTTACCGTACAGTGTACAAATAATACTGTTATACTGCACACATCACTAATGTTACCCTACAGTGTACATATAATACTGTTATACTGTACACATCACTAATGTTACCATACAGTGCACAAATAATACTGTTATACTGCACACATCACTAATGTTACCATACAGTGTACATATAATACTGTTATACTGTACACATCACTAATGTTACCATACAGTGCACAAATAATAAAGTCATACTGTACACATCACTAATGTTACCACACAGTGCACAAATAATAAAGTCATACTGCACACATCACTAATGTTACCATACAGTGTACAAATTATACTGTTATACTGTACACATCACTAATGTTACCATACAGTGTATAAATAATACTGTTATAATGTACACATCACTAATGTTACCATACAGTGTACAAATAATACTGTTATACTGCACACATCACTAATGTTACCATACAGTGTACAAATAATACTGTTATACTGTACACATCACTAATGTTACTATACAGGTACAAATAATACTGTTATACTGTACACATCACTAATGTTACCCTACAGTGTACAAATAATACTGTTATACTGTGCACATCACTAATGTTACCATACAGTGTACATATAATACTGTTATACTGTACACATCACTAATATTACCATACAGTGCACAAATAATAAAGTCATACTGCACACATCACTAATGTTACCATACAGTGTACAAATTATACTGTTATACTGTACACATCACTAATGTTACCATACAGTGTATAAATAATACTGTTATACCGTACACATCTCCAATGTTACCATACAGTGTACAAATAATACTGTTATACTGCACACATCACTAATGTTACCCTACAGTGTACATATAATACTGTTATACTGTACACATCACTAATGTTACCATACAGTGCACAAATAATACTGTTATACTGTACACATCACTAATGTTACCATACAGTGTACAAATAATACTGTTATACTGCACACATCACTAATGTTACCATACAGTGTACAAATAATACTGTTATACTGTACACATCACTAATGTTACTATACAGGTACAAATAATACTGTTATACTGTACACATCACTAATGTTACTATACAGGTACAAATAATACTGTTATACTGCACACATCACTAATGTTACCATACAGTGCACAAATAATAAAGTCATACTGCACACATCACTAATGTTACCATACAGTGTACAAATACTGTTATACTGTACACATCACTAATGTTACCATACAGTGTACAAATAATACTGTTATACTGTACACATCACTAATGTTACCATACAGTGTACAAATAATACTGTTATACTGTACACATCACTAATGTTACCATACATTGTACAAATAATACTGTTATACTGTACAGGTCACTAATGTTACCGTACATTGTACAAATAATACTGTTATACTGCACACATCACTAATGTTACTATACAGGTACAAATAATACTGTTATACTGCACACATCACTAATGTTACCATACAGTGTACAAACAATACTGTTATACTGTGCACATCACTAATGTTACCATACAGTGTACAAATAATACTGTTATACTGTACAGGTCACTAATGTTACCATACATTGTACAAATAATACTGTTATACTGTACACATCACTAATGTTACCATACAGTGCACAAATAATACTGTTATACTGTACACATCACTAATGTTACCATACAGTGCACAAATAATACTGTTATACTGTACAGGTCACTAATGTTACCATACAGTGTACAAATAATACTGTTATACTGTACACATCACTAATGTTACCATACATTGTACAAATAATACTGTTATACTGTACACATCACTAATGTTACCATACAGTGCACAAATAATACTGTTATACTGTACACATCACTAATGTTACCATACAGTGCACAAATAATACTGTTATACTGTACACATCACTAATGTTACCATACAGTGTACAAATAATACTGTTATACTGCACACATCACTAATGTTACCATACAGTGCACAAATAATACTGTTATACTGTACACATCACTAATGTTACCATACAGTGTACAAATAATACTGTTATACTGCACACATCACTAATGTTACCATACAGTGTACAAATAATACTGTTATACTGTACACATCACTAATGTTACCATACAGTGCACAAATAATAAAGTCAGACTGCACACATCACTAATGTTACCATACAGTGTACAAATTATACTGTTATACTGTACACATCACTAATGTTACCATACAGTGTATAAATAATACTGTTATACTGCACACATCACTAATGTTACCCTACAGTGTACAAATAATACTGTTATACTGTACACATCACTAATGTTACCCTACAGTGTACAAATAATACTGTTATACTGTACACATCACTAATGTTACCATACAGTGTATAAATAATACTGTTATACCGTACACATCTCCAATGTTACCATACAGTGTACAAATAATACTGTTATACTGCACACATCACTAATGTTACCATACAGTGTACAAATAATACTGTTATACTGTACACATCACTAATGTTACCCTACAGTGTACAAATACTGTTATACTGTACACATCACTAATGTTACTATACAGGTACAAATAATACTGTTATACTGTACACATCACTAATGTTACCCTACAGTGTACAAATACTGTTATACTGTACACATCACTAATGTTACCACACAGTGCACAAATAATAAAGTCATACTGCACACATCACTAATCTTACCATACAGTGTACAAATACTGTTATACTGTACACATCACTAATGTTACCATACAGTGTACAAATAATACTGTTATACTGTACACATCACTAATGTTACCATACATTGTACAAATAATACTGTTATACTGTACAGGTCACTAATGTTACCATACATTGTACAAATAATACTGTTATACTGTACACATCACTAATGTTACTATACAGGTACAAACAATACTGTTATACTGTGCACATCACTAATGTTACCATACAGTGTACAAATAATACTGTTATACTGTACACATCACTAATGTTACCACACAGTGAACAAATAATAAAGTCATACTGCACACATCACTAATGTTACCATGCAGTGTACAAATACTGTTATACTGTACACATCACTAATGTTACCATACAGTGTACAAATAATACTGTTATACTGTACACATCACTAATGTTACCACACAGTGCACAAATAATAAAGTCATACTGCACACATCACTAATGTTACCATGCAGTGTACAAATACTGTTATACTGTACACATCACTAATGTTACCATACAGTGTACAAATAATACTGTTATACTGTACACATCACTAATTTTACCATACAGTGTACAAATAATACTGTTATACTGTACACATCACTAATGTTACCATACATTGTACAAATAATACTGTTATACTGTACAGGTCACTAATGTTACTATACAGGTACAAACAATACTGTTATACTGTGCACATCACTAATGTTACCATACAGTGTACAAATAATACTGTTATACTGCACACATCACTAATGTTACCATACAGTGTACAAATAATACTGTTATACTGTACACATCACTAATGTTACCATACAGTGTACAAATAATACTGTTATACTGCACACATCACTAATGTTACCCTACAGTGTACAAATAATACTGTTATACTGCACACATCACTAATGTTACCCTACAGTGTACATATAATACTGTTATACTGTACACATCACTAATGTTACCATACATTGTACAAATAATACTGTTATACTGTACACATCACTAATGTTACCATACAGTGTACAAATAATACTGTTATACTGCACACATCACTAATGTTACCCTACAGTGTACATATAATACTGTTATACTGTACACATCACTAATGTTACCCTACAGTGTACAAATAATACTGTTATACTGTACACATCACTAATGTTACCCTACAGTGCACAAATAATACTGTTATACTGTACACATCACTAATGTTACCATACAGTGTACAAATAATACTGTTATACTGTACACATCACTAATGTTACCATACAGTGTACAAATAATACTGTTATACTGCACACATCACTAATGTTACCATACAGTGCACAAATAATACTGTTATACTGTACACATCACTAATGTTACCATACAGTGCACAAATAATACTGTTATACTGTACACATCACTAATGTTACCCTACAGTGTACAAATACTGTTATACTGTACAGGTCACTAATGTTACCATACAGTGTACAAATAATACTGTTATACTGCACACATCACTAATGGTACCATACAGTGTACAAATAATACTGTTATACTGCACACATCACTAATGTTACCCTACAGTGTACATATAATACTGTTATACTGTACACATCACTAATGTTACCATACAGTGCACAAATAATACTGTTATACTGCACACATCACTAATGGTACCATACAGTGTACAAATAATACTGTTATACTGCACACATCACTAATGTTACCCTACAGTGTACATATAATACTGTTATACTGTACACATCACTAATGTTACCATACAGTGCACAAATAATACTGTTATACTGCACACATCACTAATGTTACCATACATTGTACAAATAATACTGTTATACTGCACACATCACTAATGGTACCATACAGTGTACAAATAATACTGTTATACTGCACACATCACTAATGTTACCCTACAGTGTACATATAATACTGTTATACTGTACACATCACTAATGTTACCATACAGTGCACAAATAATACTGTTATACTGCACACATCACTAATGTTACCATACAGGTACAAACAATACTGTTATACTGTACACATCACTAATGTTACCCTACAGTGTACAAATAATACTGTTATACTGTACACATCACTAATGTTACCCTACAGTGTACATATAATACTGTTATACTGCACACATCACTAATGTTACCATACAGTGCACAAATAATACTGTTATACTGCACACATCACTAATGTTACCATACAGTGCACAAATAATACTGTTATACTGTACACATCACTAATGTTACCATACAGTGTACATATAATACTGTTATACTGTACACATCACTAATGTTACCCTACAGTGTATAAATAATACTGTTATACTGTACACATCACTAATGTTACCCTACAGTGTACATATAATACTGTTATACTGTACACATCACTAATGTTACCATACAGTGTACAAATAGTTCTGAAATGCTAGGCTTAGATACCAAGCTCAGTAGACTGTATGTCACTTGATAGGCTCAGATACATGGCTTATCAGACAGTATCACACATATTAGACTTAGGTACACGGCTTAGACTACACTATTACATACGTCTGATAAGCCATGTACTGTATCTAAGCCTATCAAGTGACATACAGTCTACTGAGCTTGGTATCTAAGCTTATCAAGTTTAGAATTAGAAACATAGTTTTGAAAATTGTATCACACATGATAGGCTTAGATACATGGTTTGGCAGACAATATTGCACATGATAGGCTTAGATACGTGGCGCACTAGAAAGTACCTTACACGACGACTTATATACATGTCTTAGCAGGCTGGATCTCACACGATCGGCTTAGATACACATTCTCAGTAGCGCTGTATCTCACACGATCGGCTTAGATACACATTCTCAGTAGCGCTGTATCTCACACGATCGTCTTAGATACTCATTCTCAGTAGCGCTGTATTTCACACGATCGGCTTAGATACACATTCTCAGTAGCGCTGTATCTCACACCATCGGCTTAGATACACATTCTCAGTAGCGCTGTATCTCACACGATCGGCTTACATACACATTCTCAGTAGCGCTGTATCTCACACCATCGGCTTAGATACACATTCTCAGTAGCGCTGTATCTCACACCATCGGCTTAGATACACATTCTCAGTAGCGCTGTATCTCACACCATCGGCTTAGATACACATTCTCAGTAGCGCTGTATCTCACACGATCGGCTTACATACACATTCTCAGTAGCGCTGTATCTCACACCATCGGCTTAGATACACATTCTCAGTAGCGCTGTATCTCACACGATCGGCTTAGATACACATTTTCAGTAGCGCTTTATCTCACACCATCGGCTTAGATACACATTCTCAGTAGCGCTGTATCTCACACCATCGGCTTAGATACACATTCTCAGTAGCGCTTTATCTCACACCATCGGCTTAGATACACATTCTCAGTAGCGCTGTATCTCACACGATCGGCTTAGATACACATTCTCAGTAGCGCTGTATCTCACACGATCGGCTTAGATACACATTCTCAGTAGCGCTGTATCTCACACGATCGGCTTAGATACACATTCTCAGTAGCGCTGTATCTCACACGATCGGCTTAGATACACATTCTCAGTAGCGCTGTATCTCACACGATCGGCTTAGATACACATTCTCAGTAGCGCTGTATCTCACACGATCGGCTTAGATACACATTCTCAGTAGCGCTGTATCTCACACGATCGGCTTAGATACACATTCTCAGTAGCGCTGTATCTCACACGATCGGCTTAGATACACATTCTCAGTAGCGCTGTATCTCACACGATCGGCTTAGATACACATTCTCAGTAGCGCTGTATCTCACACGACCGGCTTAGATACACATTCTCAGTAGCGCTGTATCTCACACGATCGGCTTAGATACACATTCTCAGTAGCGCTGTATCTCACACGATCGGCTTAGATACACATTCTCAGTAGCGCTGTATCTCACACGATCGGCTTAGATACACATTCTCAGTAGCGCTGTATCTCACACGATCGGCTTAGATACACATTCTCAGTAGCGCTGTATCTCACACGATCGGCTTAGATACACATTCTCAGTAGCGCTGTATCTCACACAATCGGCTTAGATACACATTCTCACTAGCGCTTTATCTCACACAATCGGCTTAGATACACATTCTCAGTAGCGCTGTATCTCACACATTCTCAGTAGCGCTGTATCTCACACGATCGGCTTAGATACACATTCTCAGTAGCGCTGTACCTCACATGATCGGCTTAGATACACATTTTCAGTAGCGCTGTATCTCACACGATGGGCTTAGATACACATTCTCAGTAGCGCTGTATCTCACACGTTCGGCTTAGATACACATTCTCAGTAGCGCTGTATCTCAAACGTTCGGCTTAGATACACATTCTCAGTAGCGCTGTATCTCACACGTTCGGCTTAGATACACATTCTCAGTAGCGCTGTATCTCACACGATGGGCTTAGATACACATTCTCAGTAGCGCTGTATCTCACACGATGGGCTTAGATACACATTCTCAGTAGCGCTGTATCTCACACGATGGGCTTAGATACACATTCTCAGTAGCGCTGTATCTCACACGTTCGGCTTAGATACACATTCTCAGTAGCGCTGTATCTCACACGATGGGCTTAGATACACATTCTCAGTAGCGCTGTATCTCAGACGATGGGCTTAGATACACATTCTCAGTAGCGCTGTATCTCACACAATCGGCTTAGATACACATTCTCAGTAGCGCTGTATCTCACACGTTCGGCTTAGATACACATTCTCAGTAGCGCTGTATCTCAAACGTTCGGCTTAGATACACATTCTCAGTAGCGCTGTATCTCACACATTCGGCTTAGATACACATTCTCAGTAGCGCTGTATCTCACATGATCGGCTTAGATACACATTCTCAGTAGCGCTGTATCTCACACGATGGGCTTAGATACACATTCTCAGTAGCGCTGTATCTCACACAATCGGCTTAGATACACATTCTCACTAGCGCTTTATCTCACACAATCGGCTTAGATACACATTCTCAGTAGCGCTGTATCTCACACGATCGGCTTAGATACACATTCTCAGTAGCGCTGTATCTCACACGATGGGCTTAGATACACATTCTCAGTAGCGCTGTATCTCACACGTTCGGCTTAGATACACATTCTCAGTAGCGCTGTATCTCACACGATGGGCTTAGATACACATTCTCAGTAGCGCTGTATCTCACACGATGGGCTTAGATACACATTCTCAGTAGCGCTGTATCTCACACAATCGGCTTAGATACACATTCTCAGTAGCGCTGTATCTCACACGTTCGGCTTAGATACACATTCTCAGTAGCGCTGTATCTCAAACGTTCGGCTTAGATACACATTCTCAGTAGCGCTGTATCTCACACGTTCGGCTTAGATACACATTCTCAGTAGCGCTGTATCTCACATGATCGGCTTAGATACACATTCTCAGTAGCGCTGTATCTCACACGATGGGCTTAGATACACATTCTCAGTAGCGCTGTATCTCACACAATCGGCTTAGATACACATTCTCACTAGCGCTTTATCTCACACGATCGGCTTAGATACACATTCTCAGTAGCGCTGTATCTCACACAATCGGCTTAGATACACATTCTCACTAGCGCTTTATCTCACACAATCGGCTTAGATACACATTCTCAGTAGCGCTGTATCTCACACATTCTCAGTAGCGCTGTATCTCACACGATGGGCTTAGATACACATTCTCAGTAGCGCTGTATCTCACATGATCGGCTTAGATACACATTCTCAGTAGCGCTGTATCTCAGACGATGGGCTTAGATACACATTCTCAGTAGCGCTGTATCTCACACGATCGGCTTAGATACACATTCTCAGTAGCGCTGTATCTCACACGATGGGCTTAGATACACATTCTCAGTAGCGCTGTATCTCACACCATCGGCTTAGATACACATTCTCAGTAGCGCTGTATCTCACACGATCGGCTTAGATACACATTCTCAGTAGCGCTGTATCTCACACGATCGGCTTAGATACACATTCTCAGTAGCGCTGTATCTCACACGATCGGCTTAGATACACATTCTCAGTAGCGCTGTATCTCACACGATCGGCTTAGATACACATTCTCAGTAGCGCTGTATCTCACACGATCGGCTTAGATACACATTCTCAGTAGCGCTGTATCTCACACGATCGGCTTAGATACACATTCTCAGTAGCGCTGTATCTCACACGATCGGCTTAGATACACATTCTCAGTAGCGCTGTATCTCACACGACCGGCTTAGATACACATTCTCAGTAGCGCTGTATCTCACACGATCGGCTTAGATACACATTCTCAGTAGCGCTGTATCTCACACGATCGGCTTAGATACACATTCTCAGTAGCGCTGTATCTCACACGATCGGCTTAGATACACATTCTCAGTAGCGCTGTATCTCACACGATCGGCTTAGATACACATTCTCAGTAGCGCTGTATCTCACACGACCGGCTTAGATACACATTCTCAGTAGCGCTGTATCTCACACGATCGGCTTAGATACACATTCTCAGTAGCGCTGTATCTCACACGATCGGCTTAGATACACATTCTCAGTAGCGCTGTATCTCACACGATCGGCTTAGATACACATTCTCAGTAGCGCTGTATCTCACACGATCGGCTTAGATACACATTCTCAGTAGCGCTGTATCTCACACGATCGGCTTAGATACACATTCTCAGTAGCGCTGTATCTCACACAATCGGCTTAGATACACATTCTCACTAGCGCTTTATCTCACACAATCGGCTTAGATACACATTCTCAGTAGCGCTGTATCTCACACATTCTCAGTAGCGCTGTATCTCACACGATCGGCTTAGATACACATTCTCAGTAGCGCTGTACCTCACATGATCGGCTTAGATACACATTTTCAGTAGCGCTGTATCTCACACGATGGGCTTAGATACACATTCTCAGTAGCGCTGTATCTCACACGTTCGGCTTAGATACACATTCTCAGTAGCGCTGTATCTCAAACGTTCGGCTTAGATACACATTCTCAGTAGCGCTGTATCTCACACGTTCGGCTTAGATACACATTCTCAGTAGCGCTGTATCTCACACGATGGGCTTAGATACACATTCTCAGTAGCGCTGTATCTCACACGATGGGCTTAGATACACATTCTCAGTAGCGCTGTATCTCACACGATGGGCTTAGATACACATTCTCAGTAGCGCTGTATCTCACACGTTCGGCTTAGATACACATTCTCAGTAGCGCTGTATCTCACACGATGGGCTTAGATACACATTCTCAGTAGCGCTGTATCTCAGACGATGGGCTTAGATACACATTCTCAGTAGCGCTGTATCTCACACAATCGGCTTAGATACACATTCTCAGTAGCGCTGTATCTCACACGTTCGGCTTAGATACACATTCTCAGTAGCGCTGTATCTCAAACGTTCGGCTTAGATACACATTCTCAGTAGCGCTGTATCTCACACATTCGGCTTAGATACACATTCTCAGTAGCGCTGTATCTCACATGATCGGCTTAGATACACATTCTCAGTAGCGCTGTATCTCACACGATGGGCTTAGATACACATTCTCAGTAGCGCTGTATCTCACACAATCGGCTTAGATACACATTCTCACTAGCGCTTTATCTCACACAATCGGCTTAGATACACATTCTCAGTAGCGCTGTATCTCACACGATCGGCTTAGATACACATTCTCAGTAGCGCTGTATCTCACACGATGGGCTTAGATACACATTCTCAGTAGCGCTGTATCTCACACGTTCGGCTTAGATACACATTCTCAGTAGCGCTGTATCTCACACGATGGGCTTAGATACACATTCTCAGTAGCGCTGTATCTCACACGATGGGCTTAGATACACATTCTCAGTAGCGCTGTATCTCACACAATCGGCTTAGATACACATTCTCAGTAGCGCTGTATCTCACACGTTCGGCTTAGATACACATTCTCAGTAGCGCTGTATCTCAAACGTTCGGCTTAGATACACATTCTCAGTAGCGCTGTATCTCACACGTTCGGCTTAGATACACATTCTCAGTAGCGCTGTATCTCAGACGATGGGCTTAGATACACATTCTCAGTAGCGCTGTATCTCACACGATCGGCTTAGATACACATTCTCAGTAGCGCTGTATCTCACACGATGGGCTTAGATACACATTCTCAGTAGCGCTGTATCTCACACCATCGGCTTAGATACACATTCTCAGTAGCGCTGTATCTCACACGATCGGCTTAGATACACATTCTCAGTAGCGCTGTATCTCACACGATCGGCTTAGATACACATTCTCAGTAGCGCTGTATCTCACACGATCGGCTTAGATACACATTCTCAGTAGCGCTGTATCTCACACGATCGGCTTAGATACACATTCTCAGTAGCGCTGTATCTCACACGATGGGCTTAGATACACATTCTCAGTAGCGCTGTGTATACTCCCATGTAATGCTCATCCCCATTATGGGCACCGCCCGGCTCCCTGTCTGGCATTGGTATTGATGACAAGTTGGCACAGCCCGTCCTTATCAATACCATCTGACATGGCGGCGGGCAGGTTGGCACACCGTAGGAATGTCTTATTTGCTGCTGGGTTCCCGATCAGAGGATTATAACCTTTTCACCCGGCCCTGGGGTTGTTACTAGTCACCCCTCCCATCATCCGGGGCAGCTGCGGCCTGGGCTGCTCACTCTTCTGTTTGGTGATTCACTGGTGTATGAAATGATTCAATCCTGCGGCAGGCGGAATACTGTACATGAGTAATGCCGCTACATGTGTGCCCATGCAGCCCTATGTTAGCACTCAATTACCCATGCTTGCTGCTGGGCACCGTGCCCACTACTGAATAACAAACGCATCTGTTTTCCCGTAAGACCAGAAGCGGCACTCAGCGGGAACCTCAAGCCTGCCATTAACCCTTCCTGGGGAAATACAACTGACACCTCAAATCCTAGAAAGTCCCATCTATACCCCCCGCCTCACACTAAGGGGTTCTCCGCAGTCACATGATACAGATTAGGGAAAATCTGCCCCATGTAGGAGCCTCCTCCATCAGGTGCAAGAAGTACTTAGTATGGGATTCATGCCACAACCCTGTATGTCAATATTATATGAACACTGTATGGCAGCTCTCTTATGTAGGCACTATATGGCAGAATTATATATGCTCTGTACGGATCTCATGGCATTATTGTGTAATCTGTGTACGGTACTCATATGTGTGCACTATGTGGCATTATTATGTAATCTGTGTACGGTACTCATATGTGTGTACTATATGGCATTATTATGTAAGGTGTGTATGGTACTCATATGTGTGTACTATATGGAATTATTATGTAAGGTCTGTATGGTACTCATATGTATATACTATATGGTATTATTATGTAATCTGTGTACAGTACTCATATGTGTGTACTATATGGCATTACTATGTAAGCTATGTACGGTACTCATATGTATGTACTATATGGCAGAATTATATATGCTCTGTACAGTACTCATGTGTGTACTGTATGGCATTATTGGGTAATCTGGGTACAGTACTCATATATGTGTACTATATGGCATTATTATGTAATCTGCGTATGGTATTTATATGCGTGTACTATATGGCATAATTATGTAATCTGTGTATGGTACTCGTATGTGTGTACTATATGGCATTATTATGTAATCTGCGTATGGTATTTATATGCGTGTACTATATGGCATAATTATGTAATCTGTGTATGGTACTCGTATGTGTGTACTATATGGCATTATTATGTAATTTGTGTACCGTACTCATATGTGTGTACTATACGGTATTATTATGTAATCTGTGTACAGTACTCATATGTGTGTACTATATGGTATTATTATGTAATCTGTGTACAGTACTCATATGTGTGTACTATATGGCATTATTATGTAAGCTATGTACGGTACTCATATGTATGTACTGTATGGCAGAATTATATATGCTCTGTACAGTACTCATGAGTGTACTATATGGTATTATTATGTAATCTGTGTATAGTACACATGTGTGTACTATGTGGCATTATTACGTAAGCTCTGTATGTACTCGTGTGTGTATTATATGGCATTCTGATTCTTTATGGCATTTTAATATAGACACTTTATAGCAATACAATGTAGGTTCTGTATGGCATTGCTATGTGTTAGTAATATGAGGGCATTATATGGCAGTAGTATATATCCACCATATGGCGGTATTCTTTATGAAAGGTACATTACTATTATCTTAGATCAGTATTAGTTTTACGATATGGCAGATGCCGAGGCTTCCTGGGTATGAGGGGTCCGTACAATGCCCTCTTGTCGTACCCCAACTTCTGAGTGACCCGCCTGCCTCACCCCATAAACGTTATTGGAAATGGGGCTCAGTAATCCCATATGCATCAGAGCTTTGTGCTTATACATAGAAATCTGAATAAGCAGAGCTGCAGTGTAAAGCAGAGGGAAGCTGCAGAACTAAGACAGCCACGAGACAGAAGAAGGATCTCTGACCACCTTAGGCCACCAGCAGACAATGCGGGAGCCCCCGACCATAGCTGTGTCCTGATGGAGGTCCCCATACATGTGTGTATATACCGTATCCCCACTGTTTGTATAAGCTGCGCGTGCCGTTAGTATACTTGTGTGCACAGGGAGGTGGGGGTACGGGGGGGGGGGCCCAACAGCTGCCAACTCCTGCCTTTCTACCAGTAGCTCAGGGTCTGTCGGAGCTTGTTCTATCTGACACAATTTTAGGAATCATCCAAAATGTATAATTATCATGACAAGCCTGTTCCAACGCCTCCCTCCCTGGGCCGTTCCATTCCTGTAATCTGGATTTAACCCCTCGTGTGGGACAGGTGTCCCGGCGATGACTTATCCTATTACCTTTATTGGGGGTTTATAACATGAACCGTATGAGGGACGGCTGCTGGTATATCGGTCATACTAGGCAGACTTGGCATTCAGGGATCCTGAAAAGCTGGGTGACGGTAAATACAGTTGTTCTTTTCACTCGCCTAGCTCTGTTACCCAGCTTTCTAAGGGTCTGAACACAAAATATGCTATACCTATTATGGTGCTACAGTATATGGCAGTATATGAGCTACGGTACTATATGGCACAGCGGTGGGGGCGCCATCACTTCTGGGTGACAGATACATATAGAAGGATATCTCACATGTGTTACACATCCTAAAGAGGCTTGTCCATATCACAAAAAGGGGTGTGTCATACACAAAAGGGGGTGTGACCATAAGGGGTGTGATCTCATCTAAGTATTTTCCGGCGTCTTTGTCCCACATGTTGGTAAGTAAGCGCATTGTACCTGACAACCTGCTCTAATGGCCGGGATTGGGGGCCACTCTGATCCTGCCCATAAACCCCCTATAGGACTTAAAAATGGTTTCCAGGTTTATCATGTAGATACCTTTATAGGCAGTCTGTCAAATTTACAGGATCAGACGTAATACGCTGCACGATAACATGTTGGATTCCCTACTGGGACTAGGACAAAAAAAATTATACAAATTTTTTAAAAGTAAAAAGAAAACAAATAAATTATAATAATAAAAATTGCACTTTTCATTTCCAATTCCAAAATTTTCTACAAAGAAAAAAAAAAACTGGGAAAAATTGGAAAAGTGTTTTGTTCCTCCAGCTTCCCATAAAAAAAAAAAAAATTATCAAAAAACCTGTATCGTAAATAAAAAAATCTCTTAAAAATAGCTTTTTTCTTAACTTCAATTTCCATTATGATGTAAAAAAAACAAAAAAAACAAATAAAGTATATATATATTATCATAGGAAAAAATTCTGTAATTAGTGTGTTGTGTCAAAACAATTGAATCAAAAGTAAAAAAAAAGAAAAAGTTTTTTAAAAAATTAAAGGGATTCTACCATTAAGACCTTTTTTTTTTGTGGATAAGACGTTGGAATAGTTTTTAGATAGTCTATTCGTCTCTCACCTTTAGACATGGTCTCCGCGGCGCCGTTCCTTAGAAATACCAGTTTTTACCGGTATGCAAATTAATTCTCTCACAGCGATGGGGGCGGGCCCAGGGCTCAAACAGCAATGGAGGCGTCCCCACCGCTGCCAGAGAATTGTCTCCAGCGCCGCCTCCTTCTTCATCCCCAGCGTCATCTTCAATCTCTTCTTCCAGCGCAGGCTCGTAACTTCTAGGTCTCGGGTCTTGAGCAGAGCAGACTGCGCAGGCGCACAGGCCACGGGAAAATGGCTGCTAACAATACTGTGCAGGCGGCCATTTTCACGTGGCCTGTGCGCTTGCGCAGTCTGATCTGCCCAAGGCCTAAGGCCTAGAAGTTACAAGCCTGGAAGAAGACACTGAAGATGACGCTGCGGACAAAGAAGGAGGTGGCGCTGGAGACAATTCTCTGGCAGCGGTCGGGACGCCCCCATTGCTGTTTGAGCGCTGGAGCCCGCCCCCATCGCTGCGAAAGAACTCATTTGCATACCGCTAAAAACCGATATTTTTAAGTAACAGCGCCACAGAGACCACGTCTAAAGGTAAGAGACGAATAGCCTTTCTAAAGGCGATTCCGACGTCTTATCCACAAAAACAAAAGGTTTTAATGGTAGAATCCCTTTAACTAAAAAACAGAAATCCGGTTAAAGACAGCGTTCTCACTTACAAGTGACATTATCTTATAGAAAAAAATAAGACAATAAACATCAGGAAAAAATAAAATCAAATTAAAAAAAGAAAAAAGTTTTTAAACAACAAAAAATGAATAGGTTAACAACAGCTTTTATTCAGATACAAACTATGTTATTTAGTGAGAATGAAACGCAGGGAACCACAACAAAGGGACCAAAAAGTACAAAAAGGAAGTAAAAAAACAAACAAAAAAAAGAATTGTTTAAATGGCATAAAAATGATAAGAATATAAAAATATATTTCTCTTTCATTTGCAAATACATTATTTTGTAAATCACTAAACATTAGGGAAATTCTTGCTCTATTTTGTTCATTCAAACTCCAAACGTTGTATCTACACCGCAAAGGCAACAAAAACTACAAGCCATCCTGCAATGAATAAGCCCTTACGTGGCTGCGTTGATGCGAAAATCAAAAAAATCTAAATTAGAATGCAAAAATTATATTGAAGAATAAAGTGCTGCACCAGGTAAGGCAGAAGACCCACGTTACAAAATATAACGGGCAGAAAATCCACAGAGGAAAACGCTGCGGAAAAAACTGTGATGCGTTTCTGCCACGTTTTTTCCTACTGCGTTTTTTGCTGCATTTCGCTACATGGGGCCGTGACATAAAAGTAGAAAAACATCAATACAATAAAGGTTTGTCATCAGTTACACAATATGTAGGCAGCCCAAAATGGTGACATTTAAAAATACAGCATATCCCACAAAAATCAAGTATATAGGGTAAGTGAAGAGGGAGGGACCCCGCTACAAACTTTCCCTCTGAGGACCAAGGGCATTAAACTATTCCCCTGCATACAAATATACCAGTCCTATATATGAACCAACCAAAAATCAAGCGAGTTCTCGCCTGAACGGAGAAAACAATGAAGCATGAACGCCTAAAACGGAGGCGAAAAACAGAACTGAAATCCAAGACGAAAAGTAGAAAACAAAAATCATAACATTTCTCATGTTGTGCAGAGGTCGCCGCCACCAATAAGTCATCATGTACAGATCAGATGAATCATATCCTCGTGTTTGTCTTATACATTGTGTCACTGCTGGAACTGATGATGAGTTACAGCATTTAGGGCAGACACCAAATAAGTGGCCTATGGAGACAGTGTCTGTAAATCCTGGATTGCTACATAGATATGAGGTCAAACATGATGTCACTGCTGGAGAAGTCCATTCTGTGCGTGTATCATAAGTGTTTACTCATTGATAGATGGGTCTGAAAACTATCTTATCCGACAAATTCCACAAAAACATTGTGATATCACAATCCATAGCAATCCTAAGACTATCCTCCAAAAAGAAACTTCACTTAAGGAAAAATTAACAACAATAAACCAATCATTGTACAACTATATCAGCTATAATATGTACTGCTCCTCTGTACAAGAATATAACTACTATAATACTGCCCCTATGTACAAGAATATAACTACTATAATACTACCTCCTATGTACAAGAATATAACTACTATAATACTGCCCCTATGTACAAGAATATAACTACTATAATACTACTCCTATGTACAAGAATATAACTACTATAATACTACCTCCTATGTACAAGAATATAACTACTATAATACTACCTCCTATGTACAAGAATATAACTACTATAATACTACCTCCTATGTACAAGAATATAACTACTATAATACTACTCCTATGTACAAGAATATAACTACTATAATACTACTCCTATGTACAAGAATATAACTACTATAATACTACTCCTATGTACAAGAATATAACTACTATAATACTACTCCTATGTACAAGAATATAACTACTATAATACTACTCCTATGTACAAGAATATAACTACTATAATACTACTCCTATGTACAAGAATATAACTACTATAATACTACCTCCTATGTACAAGAATATAACTACTATAATACTACCTCCTATGTACAAGAATATAACTACTATAATACTACCTCCTATGTACAAGAATATAACTACTATAATACTACTCCTATGTACAAGAATATAACTACTATAATACTACTCCTATGTACAAGAATATAACTACTATAATACTACTCCTATGTACAAGAATATAACTACTATAATACTACTCCTATGTACAAGAATATAACTACTATAATACTACCTCCTATGTACAAGAATATAACTACTATAATACTACCTCCTATGTACAAGAATATAACTACTATAATACTACTCCTATGTACAAGAATATAACTACTATAATACTACCTCCTATGTACAAGAATATAACTACTATAATACTACTCCTATGTACAAGAATATAACTACTATAATACTGCTCCTATGTACAAGAATATAACTACTATAATACTACTCCTATGTACAAGAATATAACTACTATAATACTGCTCCTATGTACAAGAATATAACTACTATAATACTACCTCCTATGTACAAGAATATAACTACTATAATACTGCTCCTATGTACAAGAATATAACTACTATAATACTACTCCTATGTACAAGAATATAACTACTATAATACTACTCCTATGTACAAGAATATAACTACTATAATATTACCTCCTATGTACAAGAATATAACTACTATAATACTACTCCTATGTACAAGAATATAACTACTATAATACTATCTCCTATGTACAAGAATATAACTACTATAATACTACTCCTATGTACAAGAATATAACTACTATAATACTGCTCCTATGTACAAGAATATAACTACTATAATACTACTCCTATGTACAAGAATATAACTACTATAATACTACCCCCTATGTACAAGAATATAACTACTATAATACTACTCCTATGTACAAGAATATAACTACTATAATACTACCTCCTATGTACAAGAATATAACTACTATAATACTACTCCTATGTACAAGAATATAACTACTATAATACTGCTCCTATGTACAAGAATATAACTACTATAATACTACCTCCTACAGTCCTATGAAAAAGTTTGGGCACCCCTATTAATCTTAATCATTTTTAGTTCTAAATATTTTGGTGTTTGCAGCAGCCATTTCAATTTGATATATCTAATAACTGATGGACACAGTAATATTTCAGGATTGTAATGAGGTTTATTGTACTAACAGAAAATGTGCAATATGCATTAAACCAAAATTTGACCGATGCAAAAGTATGGGCACCTCAACAGAAAAGTGACATTAATATTTAGTAGATCCTCCTTTTGCAAAGATAACGGCCTCTAGTCGCTTCCTGTAGCTTTTAATCAGTTCCTGGATCCTGGATAAAGGTATTTTGGACAAACAATTCAAGTTCAGTTCAGTTAGATGGTCGCCGAGCATGGACAGCCCGCTTCCAATCATCCCACAGATGTTCAATGATATTCAGGTCTGGGGACTGGGATGGCCATTCCAGAACATTGTAATTGTTCCTCTGCATGAATGCCTGAGTCGATTTGGAGCGGTGTTTTGGATCATTGTCTTGCTGAAATATCCATCCCCGGCGTAACTTCAACTTCGTCACTGATTCTTGAACATTATTCTCAAGAATCTGCTGATACTGAGTGGAATCCATGCGACTCTCAACTTTAACAAGATTCCCGATGCCGGCATTGGCCACACAGCCCCAAAGCATGATGGAACCTCCACCAAATTTTACAGTGGGTAGCAAGTGTTTTTCTTGGAATGCTGTTTCTTTTTGGACGCCATGCATAACGCCTTTTTTTTATAACCAAACAACTCAATTTTTGTTTCCAAAATGAAGCTGCCTTGTCCAAATGTGCTTTTTCATACCTCAGGCAACTCTATTTGTGGCGTACGTGCAGAAACGGCTTCTTTCTCATCACTCTCCCATACAGCTTCTATTTGTGCAAAGTGCGCTGTATAGTTGACCGATGCACAGTGACACCATCTGCAGCAAGATGATGCTGCAGCTCTTTGGAGGTGGTCTGTGGATTGTCCTTGACTGTTCTCACCATTCTTCTTCTCTGCCTTTCTGATATTTTTCTTGGCCTGCCACTTCTGGGCTTAACAAGAACTGTCCCTGTGGTCTTCCATTTCCTTACTATGTTCCTCACAGTGGAAACTGACAGATTAAATCTCTGAGACAACTTTTTGTATCCTTCCCCTGAACAACTATGTTGAACAATCTTTGTTTTCAGATCATTTGAGAGTTGTTTTGAGTAGCCCATGATGCCACTCTTCAGAGGAGATTCAAATAGGAGATCAACTTGCAATTGGCCACCTTAAATACCTTTTCTTATGATTGGATACACCTGGCTATGAAGTTCAAAGCTCACTGAGGTTACAAAACCAATTTTGTGCTTCAGTAAGTCAGTAAAAAGTAGTTAGGGGAATTCAAATCAATAAAATGATAAGGGTGCCCATACTTTTGCACCGGCCAAATTTTGGTTTAATGCATATTGCACATTTTCTGTTAGTAAAATAAACCTCATTTCAATCCTGAAATATTACTGTGTCCATCAGTTATTAGATATATCAAACTGAAATGGCTGCTGCAAACACCAAAATATTTAGAACAAAAAATGATTAAGATTAATAGGGGTGCCCAAACTTTTTCATAGGACTGTATATACAAGAATATAACTACTATAATACTACCTCCTATATACAAGAATATAACTACTATAATACAACCCCTATGTACAGGAATATAACTACTATAATACTACCTCCTATGTACAAGAATGTAACTACTATAATACTACCTCCTATGTACAAGAATGTAAGTACTATAATACTGCTCCTATGTACAAGAATATAACTACTATAATACTGCTCCTATGTACAGGAATATAACTACTATAATACTACTCCTATGTACAAGAATATAACTACTATAATACTACTCCTATGTACAAGAATATAACTACTATAATACTACTCCTATATACAAGAATATAACTACTATAATACTACTCCTATGTACAAGAATATAACTACTATAATACTGCTCCTAATATAACTACTATAATACTACCTCCTATGTACAAGAATATAACTACTATAATACTGCTCCTAATATAACTACTATAATACTACTCCTATGTACAAGAATATAACTACTATAATACTACTCCTATGTACAAGAATATCACTACTATAATACTACTCCTATGTACAAGAATATAACCGCTATAATACTAATGATAACAATTTAGGGTTCCCCTTTTAATATAATATGCTTTATTAGGGGATAGCAGTTTTTGCACAGTAGACGACCCCTTTAAGGACGGTCGGAGCCTCCTCACTGTCTCCCGTATCACTTTTCCTATCACTAGTTCCCTCGGTCTCCATGACTGCGCCTCTGGCAGCGACACCTGTATATGTGGCATTTAATAAATCATTTTGGGATAAGAGCCATCGAGGAGGTTTAGATGAGTCTGTATTTGGCAGGGAAGTGCGGTGGGGGCGGGGGGTGCGTAGCCGGGATGCTTAGATGGATCACCTTAGATAATAAATTGTGTACAATTGCAGGTTGTGGCACTTACTTTGGAAGGACGTATTAAATTCTTAATAGATTTAGAGAGTTCATGTTTCGACACATACCAGTTTACCGAGCCTGGATATACCTTTTATGACCCGTGTAGCGAATTTCCCTCCTGCTATTCCGCCATCCCTGATTCCTCCTGGAATTGAGTGGCTAGAAATGAAGGAAATGTGTCCGGCAGCAAATTCACTAAATGTTGGGTCTAATATGGAGGGAATTCGGTAGATATGTTTAATTAAAGGGATTTTGTAGAATTAGAAATACAAGGCGTCTTCCGGCCTCCTTTGTGACATCAGCGTACAGCGTGATGACATCGACGCCCCCCCTCCCACTAGATTGGACCTGTGCAGTGACCCAGGGCTGCAGACGTCACAGACAACTCTGGACAACCCCTTTAATTTGCAATATGCACCATGAGAGCTTAGTAGGTGTCTCTGTTGTGGGTTGGCTCTTTTTGTTAGACGTGTCCATCGGCAGCAGTCTGATCCTAAAGTTCCTCGCAGTTGGGACACCAGACATCAGCTGTAGTTTGTGGAGGACCTTGCCTACCCAATAGTTTGGGGCTCAGAAGTCAGTTCATCACAAGAGTCCCAAGTTCTCCGTTTGAATGAAGCTTTAATAACTCATATTGCAGACATCGCACCCTTCTTTATCTCCAGCAGCCACTTGTCCGCCATTCTGTGGATAGGTGATCAGTTGTGATTGTGGGATAAGCTCTTTACAACTGTTCAGTTTTCCAACAGCGCCACCACAGGGGAAATGAAGCATTACACTGCGTCCACTGAAATCAATCAGCTGTCACTGAAATTTAAGGATGCGCCAGGTCCTCCAGACAAAAAGACACTGTAAGGATAGGATGTTATAGCAAGAAGAGAATGTGGCCCCTTCTCATATCAGAACTTGTGACCCCCACTGTGCTTTCTCTTTCCATTGTTTGCTAATGTAGTCGTCCTCATGGACAGGAATCTTTGCGCAGGATTGTGTTGAAAAAGAGTGGGGTTAACCTGATTTGGGCCCCTTCCTTAATGGGCCCCTTCTATGATACCTGTCTCCATGATTATATTAATGGGCCCCATCGATGGTACCTATATCCATGATTATATTAATGGGCCCCATATATGGTATGTATATCCATAATTATATTAATGGGCCCCATATATGGTACCTGTATCCATGATTAATTTAATGGGCCCCATCGATGGTACCTATATCCATGATTATATTAATGGGCCCCATATATGGTACCTGTATCCATGATTATATTAATGGGCCCCATCGATGGTACCTGTATCCATGATTATATTAATGGGCCCCATATATGGTACCTATAGCCATGATTATATTAATGGGCCCCATATATGGTACCTATAGCCATGATTATATTAATGGGCCCCATTGCTGTCTCTCTGGCCTGTATGCCAATGATTATAACTAGGGATGAGTGAACCAATTAATTTAGAATGAATTTCACCTGAATTTTCCCAAAATTTCATGTTCTTCCTGAACCAGAAACTTCTGAGGTTCGTCACTCATGAAACAATCAAAAAAAATACCAAACACTTCAGCCCACCGTGCCTCTCCTCTCCTGAGCATCCGGTGGTCCCCAGCATCCTCTTCCAGCCTCTGGATACATCACCCACCCCAGGGTCACCAATCAGGCCTATGCACAGTGCGTACCATGTGACTGCTGAGGTCCAATCACATGTATCAGTGGTGACCCCGGGTGTATGACATCACACTGGAAACCAGAAGAGGTCCCGGAGGGAGCATCGGAGGCAGTGAGGAGGCCCAGGAGAGATGACAGGAGGCAACAATCACTCTCTGGCGTCTACAATATAATAATCTCACTTCCATTTTGTGACACATTTAGTTGCCCCAAAACTCATCTTTGGGCCAAATCGTCCAAACTGGAAACTAAACAAATGATCAGAGATTTGAGGCCGATCTCTAGCACCCGCTGTCCCGAATCAGAAGGCGGTGGCAATGAGTGTCTGTGCTGGCCGGCCCGGGTGAGTGAGTGGATTAACCCCTTGCAGTCACACCCATGTCACATACTAGGACGGTACGTACATGACTAGATAGTCCTAAGTCATCCATCTGCATCTACGGACGCAATAACAAAACTATGCAGTCAACATCTCACATTGCTAATATGGTCTCTAATTAATGGCAGATATGCAGATGTAGCAGAGATGAATCAGTCTGTTAACTCTTGGCGTCTGCGCTGGGCTTGCATGGTAATAGTGTAAGAGCCGGGGTCCACAAGTCTCTGCCTTTGATTCTACAGTCAGAAAAACTATGGCTAAGTGGAAACCATCAGCAATTAGGCTAGGTGCTGTTGATGGATCTTCATAGGACATTGACTTTTTTTTTTTTGTTGCTGGGATTATAATATTGATGGGCAATCGTTAGGATAAGTCAGCAAGATCAAATTGATGGGGGTCCCACTCCGGAATCATAGATCTATCAACAGCAACTTGTTCATAGTTTCCAGGTCACTATACATTTTCTTCTATACAAAGCAAAAAGTTTCATAAAAACTCAAAAAATAGTGCAAACTACTACAAAGACACACATTATTAGAACTACAGATCCGTCAACAGCAACTTATTGATGTGTTCCAAACAACTATACGAGATTTCCTTCTATACACAGACAAAACTTTAATAAAAACTCCAAAAAATAGTGATATCAGTGAAAAATGCTACAAAGAGACACATTAATAGAATAACAGATCCGTCAACAGTAACTTGCTGATGGTTTCCAGGTAACTTAAGGAGATTTTCTTGTCTACGCAGTCAAAAGTTTTATTAAACTCTCAAATTTAGTGACATCAATGAAACGACAAAGATTTGATACAAAGATGCCGAAATGTATTCTAGACTTCTATGTATATTGGATCAGCTCTGCTACATCGGTGCGGCACCCCCAGATCTGGGCATATATGGCCTATCGTATATGGTATGTTTTCTAGATTCTGCCACCTGCGCTATGACTCAGTCCGGTGATGGTCGGCTCCTTCTTTAGGGCCCACCATGTCTCAGAATACAGCGACCTTTTGATGGGTCACATTCCTGATATGACCCGCACCCTGCTCAAGGTCTCGGTGACTGACAGCTAATCCGTTTATCCTCTTCCTGCCGCTACCTGTTCTCCATCTCCTGCTTGTCCTGCAGCAATGTCGTCCTCTGTCCTCAGCTCAAACTATAGGACACAACTATGGTCAGCGACTGCAGCCTAGCGTCATTGTCTATAGGAGTCTGAGGTAGTCTGAAATACATCTCCTGTCTCATCAGATTACAGCAAATATATATATATATATATATATATATATATATATATATATATATATGTCCTGCTAGTTATACCAGCATGATGCTTATGACTATATACAAGATATATATCCTATACCATATTTTATCCTGTACTGATCCTGAGTTACATTCTGTATTATACTCCAGAGCTGCGCTCACTATTCTGCTGGTGCAGTCACTGTGTACATACATTACATTACTTATCCTGTATTATACTCCAGAGCTGCGCTCACTATTCTGCTGGTGCAGTCACTGTGTACATACATTACATTACTTATCCTGTATTATACTCCAGAGCTGCGCTCACTATTCTGCTGAATCATGAACCTAATTTTGTGTGACAGTTTTTTGGTCCCACTATGGTTTGTACTGTTTTTATTTGTGGCTCTGCCTCTACATCATCTCTCTGTGAATGTCATAGAGGGGGTGTATCTTTAGGGGGTGCAGTCTCACCGGGGCCCATAAGCACTGGCATCAGTATTGAGATTGCAGCTTCTATCTGGCCCATAAACCAAGGAGACCCACAGATTATCCTAACCACACTAAGGTTCAGTAATCTCCTTGGCTCCCGTAACCATCACTATCAAGAATTTGCTGTAAGGATGAGAAGGGAGCCCTGGACAAAAGATTGCAGCGGGGCCCACAAGACTTTAGTTACAGTCCTATGAAAAAGTTTGGGCACCCCTATTAATCTTAATCATTTTTAGTTCTAAATATTTTGGTGTTTGCAGCAGCCATTTCAGTTTGATATATCTAATAACTGATGGACACAGTAATATTTCAGGATTGAAATGAGGTTTATTGTACTAACAGAAAATGCGCAATATGCATTAAACCAAAATTTGACCGGTGCAAAAGTATGGGCACCTCAACAGAAAAGTGACATTAATATTTAGTAGATCCTCCTTTTGCAAAGATAACAGCCTCTAGTCGCTTCCTGTAGCTTTTAATCAGTTCCTGGATCCTGGATAAAGGTATTTTGGACAAACAATTCAAGTTCAGTTCAGTTAGATGGTCGCCGAGCATGGACAGCCCGCTTCAAATCATCCCACAGATGTTCAATGATATTCAGGTCTGGGGACTGGGATGGCCATTCCAGAACATTGTAATTGTTCCTCTGCATGAATGCCTGAGGATTTGGAGCGGTGTTTTGGATCATTGTCTTGCTGAAATATCCATCCCCGGCGTAACTTCAACTTCGTCACTGATTCTTGAACATTATTCTCAAGAATCTGCTGATACTGAGTGGAATCCATGCGACTCTCAACTTTAACAGGATTCCCGATGCCGGCATTGGCCACACAGCCCCAAAGCATGATGGAACCTCCACCAAATTTTACAGTGGGTAGCAAGTGTTTTTCTTGGAATGCTGTTTCTTTTTGGACGCCATGCATAACGCCTTTTTTTTATAACCAAACAACTCAATTTTTGTTTCCAAAATGAAGCTGCCTTGTCCAAATGTGCTTTTTCATACCTCAGGCAACTCTATTTGTGGCGTACGTGCAGAAACGGCTTCTTTCTCATCACTCTCCCATACAGCTTCTATTTGTGCAAAGTGCGCTGTATAGTTGTCCGATGCACAGTGACACCATCTGCAGCAAGATGATGCTGCAGCTCTTTGGAGGTGGTCTGTGGATTGTCCTTGACTCTTCTCACCATTCTTCTTCTCTGCCTTTCTGATATTTTTCTTGGCCTGCCACTTCTGGGCTTAACAAGAACTGTCCCTGTGGTCTTCCATTTCCTTACTATGTTCCTCACAGTGGAAACTGACAGGTTAAATCTCGGAGACAACGTTTTGTATCCTTCCCCTGAACAACTATGTTGAACTATCTTTGTTTTCAGATCATTTGAGAGCGGGCTGTCCATGTTCGGCGACCATCAAACTTAACTGAACTTGAATTGTTTTGTAGAAAGAAATGGTCCAAAATCCCTTCATCCAGGATCCAGGAACTGATTAAAAGCTACAGGAAGCGACTAGAGGCTGTTATCTTTGCAAAAGGAGGATCTACTAAATATTAATGTCACTTTTCTGTTGAGGTGCCCATATTTTTGCACCGGTCAAATTTTGGTTTAATGCATATTGCGCATTTTCTGTTAGTACAATAAACCTCATTTCAATCCTGAAATATTACTGTGTCCATCAGTTATTAGATATATCAAACTGAAATGGCTGCTGCAAACACCAAAATATTTAGAACTAAAAATGATTAAGATTAATAGGGGTGCCCAAACTTTTTCATAGGACTGTATGTCACTGGTCAAGGTCACTTCTCCTCACCTGTTATGTGCTACTGTCTGCTGAGCTGCTATATCAGTCATATGTAATACTGTCATGTGGGGCACAGAGGACACAGGACCGCAGAGGACTACTCCTCCCATCATGTCATCTCACATTAGCTGGGCCACTTACAGTCTCGGTGACTCAGGCTCTCATAATCCAGGACATGTGTGGCTATTATATTTTTCATATGCTATTCCAGAGAAGCCAAAGATGTAGAAATATCTAGATATGACATTTCCCAGCATTCCCTTTGGTATCAATTAAAAACGTGACAGAATCTGATGGAATCTGCAGCACATGCCGCTCTCATTAGCCGCATCTGGAATTATTTGTATGAGATATCAGTAGATGGACGCCATATGATCAACCCCAGGACCGGTGATGGAGAGCGTATAGGGTGGTGTGAAAATCTATCTATCTATCTATCTATCTATCTATCTATCTATCTATCTATCTATCTATCTATCTATCTATCTATCATCTATCTATCTATCTCCTATCTATCTCCTATCTATCTATCTATCTATTTATCTATCATCTATCTATCTATCTATCTATCTATCTATCTATCTATCTATCTATCTCCTATCTATCTATCTATCTATCTATCTACTATCTATCTATCTCCTATCTATCTATCTATCTATCTATCTATCTATCTATCTATCTATTTATCTATCTCCTATCTATCTATCTATCTATCTATCTATCTCCTATCTATCTATCTACTATCTATCTATCTCCTATCTATCTATCTATCTATCTATCTATCTATCTATCTATCTATCTATCAATCTATCTCCTATCTATCTATCTATCTATCTATCTATCTATCTATCTATCTCCTATCTATCTATCTATCTATCTATCTATCTCCTATCTATCTATCTATCTATCTCCTATCTATCTATCTATCTATCTAGTAATTCTGTTTATCTATCATCTCCCTGTCTGAGCCAGTTTTTCATTACAACAGTTTCCTATTATAATACACGGGGGTCGTGATAGTAATATTACCCCCGCCACATTCTCTGTCATTTTATATGTGCAGAACTGCTGGATTCTCTCTTTGCACTCCTGCCACTGCTTTTAATATTGATAAGTGATGTAATATGTAGTATATGTAGTATATTAGTCAGTGACTAATGCTCTATATTGATAATAAGCAGCGACACCTACAGGACATCACATGTAGGTCATGGAAAGGCAGAAAGGAAGCTCCTGAAGCGGTAGATCTTACTCAGATCTATACAGTATATTCTATATTATATACACAGGCCAATATACAGCGTATGTTACCATATTCTATATTATATACACCTATAGTATATACACAGGCCATTATACTGTATATGTTACTATATTCTATATTATATACACCTATAGTATATACACAGGCCATTATACTGTATATGTTACTATATTCTATATTATATACACCTATAGTATATACACAGGTCATTATACTGTATATGTTACTATATTCTAGATTATATACACCTATATTATATACACAGGCCATTATACAGCATATGCTACTATATTCTATATTATATACACCTATATTATATACACAGGCCATTATACAGCATATGCTACTATATTCTATATTATATACACCTATATTATATACACAGGCCATTATACAGCGTATGTTACCATATTCTATATTATATACACCTATATTATATACACAGGCCATTATACAGCATATGCTACTATATTCTATATTATATACACCTATATTATATACACAGGCCATTATACAGCGTATGTTACCATATTCTATATTATATACACCTATATTATATACACAGGCCATTATACAGCATATGCTACTATATTCTATATTATATACACCTATATTATATACACAGGCCATTATACAGCATATGTTACTATACTCTATATTATATTCACCTATATTATATATACAGGCCATTATACTGTATATGTTACCATGTTCTATATTATATACACCTATATTATATATACAGGCCATTATACAGCATATGTTACTATACTCTATATTATATTCACCTATATTATATATACAGGCCATTATACTGTATATGGTACCATGTTCTATATTATATACACCTATATTATATACACAGGCCATTATACAGTATTTTTATTTAGTATTTAATAATATAAATTGCAACAATGTAACAGAATATAATGTAACTGTAACAATAATATCAAGGCTCTACACACAGCCCAGAGATGTTGGGGTGTGAATTATTTTGAGTGAGAAGGACATGATAAGCAAAGGGTTAAATGCGCCCCACATTGGGGAGATTCAGTGACCAATCACATTGATACTTTTCCGTTCCTTCTAGAATCTATTTCTCATTGTTGCGGTGTCTCCTCCTCTTACAGTACTACAACTCCCAGCATACTCTCCCAGCACGTTAGGGGGTCTGGTCTTGTAGTTGGGTAACAGTTGTGTAAACCTTTTGCTTGTGAAGCAGGAACTATTGTTACCCAGGGATAGGTGAGAGGGTTGGTGGGGGTGACAACCCCAAATCATTACTGACACCTGCTCATAGATATACAATGTATTCAGAGGATATACTATAACCTGCACATCTAGTCTATAATTGTGGGGAGGGGGTTCACATACTTTATTTTATGTATACTACTATGTGTATGTAAAGTGGTGCAGGGCACAAAAGAACCATGGATGGGAGAGATTTACCACCATCATGCAACCTGAGTGCAAGCTCTTGGGGAGAGGAGATCTGCACCCCCTGCCATCTAGTGAGGTGAGTGATATCATCAATATGTGCAGGCACCAGGGCTCCCCCTCCCCCCTTTATGGGTCCAATATGAAGACCCGCTGATTGAGGGAGACCTCACTATCTTCTCTCTGCAAATATTTAACCCTTCCCCTGCCAGCTCTTGCTGTAAAGTTGTTTAACCCGTTTATTCCCTGCCTGCGGCTCCTGCCTGGACCTGCCTGACAGAGAAAATATTTTATAAACCCCGGTAATAATTAATTTACTGAGATCAAGATAAAAAAAAACTCCAAGAATTACAGCTTGTGCTCCCGGGGTAAGAATGAAGAAAGGCAACATTAGGCAACCTTTGGCTTCTCACCTGCTCCCTGCCTTCATGGGAGACATGCTGAGACTTGTAGTGCTACAGTGTACAACAAATAGCCAGGACATAGGGCTCTATCAGTGATCAACCATTGACTAGAAGTCTTATATATAAGCCCCAGTGTGTCCTAGAATGATGAGGATTGTAGTTCTGTACATTATTATATTATATACAGCACAGTCTATGTCTATTGCTCTCAGTGCCTTGGCATGCTGAGACTTTTAGTTCTGCTGCAAACACTGATACTGTGACCTGTGGCTTCCTAGAATAATGGCAACCCCTTAGTGGCTCGTAGATCCCAAATAAGCCACAGTGTACACTGCCTGTGCATTATATTCTTATATGCGGTATTACATAGGTGCAGCCTACCTGAGAAGAATCATAACCCCTGAGTATGCTATGCCTTGTAGTTCTCACATTGTCTCTATACACTGACTGTATATAATATTATTATAGTGCAGGTATATACAGGCCCTGAGACTTGTAGTCCCATGCAGTATCTCCCATCTTGTCTGGATCTATTCCTCCCAGACTGCTTGACATGTTAAGGCTTTAGCTTTACTGCAAATAACCAGTGTCTTGTGGTGGGAAAATGTGCGACTTGTGGCTTCCTAGAAGATTTACAGGGCAAGGCTTTCACCTCCCACATAACTGTATATGCATAGTATGGCGGTACATTATATTATGTTATTATATTATAACTTTTCATAGGTGCACCCTGTCCTGGAACTTCAGGAACATGAGGATTGTAGTGGTTTCTAGAAGATCTACAACTCTTATGGTGTCTCCACAATGTGTGACACTACCAGTACATTATGTCAATGGGGGACGGTATTACTTTACATAAGTGCAACCTGTCCTGGCACTACAGAGCCCAACCTGACCTGAGGCTTAGCATGGTATGGTATAATATATATACATATATAGCCACAGTCTACATTGCCAGCACATTATATTATTCCCATGTCCTGGCACTACAGAGCCCAGCCTGACCTGAGGCTTAGCATGGTATGTTATATATTATACACTGCCAGCACATTATATTATTACCATGTCCTGGCACTACAGAGCCCAGCCTGACCTGATACTTCAATAGATGAAGCAGACTTTACCAACAGAACCAGAACTACAACTCCCATCAAGCTCTAGCACCAGCAGGTAACACCTTACAATACCAAGGTTCACATCTTCTTGATCTGCTGTAATGGACTCCCAAAGTGCTGCCCAGATCTCTGGATGCCTTATTGTATTTAACCCTTCATTGCCCTCCATTCACCCCACCTACAGACCATTCCTCCAGCACCCGCACCAGGCTAGTCTCTGCAGAGCATTGCTACATTTCCATCAACCGCATAGAGTATTTGTTATTTTTAGCAATCATATGTAATCCCAAGGCTGTCAGAGCCCCACAGAGCATTGCTCCCCAGTCTTTCAACAGCTCCACTGTCTGAGTCCTTTGCATTATGTCACTGATCTCTAGCAGCAACCAGTTAAGTTGACTTGACAAGCTCCTAGACATCTCCTGACTGTGCTCCTGACAAAACATTGAGGACTAACCCCAAACAGATCTCTGCTTGCTGTGGAAAACCTTCATCAAATATCTTGGGCATGTAGAGAGGGACAAGTGAGAGCTTGTGGGATAAGTCAGCCAGGGTTATCATCATCATCATCATCATTCTGGGTTCTACTCACCACCACAGTCCTATGATGTTGGCAGGACAGAGGAGTATGAAGAAGAGACCCAGCTGAGTCCTGGACAGGGGCATCATGGTGGCTTAGGCAAGAAGGTGAGTGAGACAATTGCACAAGACAGATGAGATGGATATTTAGCTCCTTCTGCTTCTTCCTCAGTGCTATCAAGGGGAGGCAGCCAAGAACTCACAAGGAGCTACATCAACAAGTAGAAAACTCCTAGGAATGCCTGGATTGTTCACTTTTTCTCCCTATGGGGATGGAGAAGAGGTGGGAGGACAGTAGCAGTGCTCAGCATGTCTGGGGACAGGGGCCAGGAGATCCAGGTAGCTCCAGTGCGCAGTCAGTGGGCATAGACTGTCCTGCAAGCTGAGAGCAAAGAAAGGGGAGCAAGATTTGGGAGGAACACACAAGGGTCGTGGGTGGAGAGATGAAAGACAAGGAGGAGGGAAGGAGGGAAGAGATAGAGGGAGGTGAATAAGAATTATTAATTGTGCATTGCCCTGTATGGGGGGTGGATGGTTGTACAATGCACATGGCATGGTCACTGTACAGGTATGACCAGGGTGTGTCAGTTACCTCCGCTACCGGCTCACCTGGCGGCACAAGAGGGTGACATGACAGGGTGGCACAGGTGAAATACACTTCTTCTCAATCTACCATCTACTCCCTCCGGCTCCAAAAAAAAAAAAAATCTCCCCTGTCATTCAGAAGTTTGCACAAGAATGCAGAGAAGACTTGGCAGTGTCTTCCTTCAGCAGGGAGGAGAGAATGGGAGGATTAAATAAAATACATTTCTCGAAACTGCAACAGATGATAAATGGACAAAGGGGAAAAAATGCTACAAAGTAACAAATCCCCATTAGTGTGATGATGAGGAGCAAATGTCTCAGGAATGAAGTCCCTGCAGGTGGCAGCTCCTGGGCAGAGGTTATCTGCAGATGGAAGAGGAGAAGGAGAGATAACCAGCAGGTCAGACACAAAGACAGACATGGCAAGACCGAGGACCTTGTGAGGAGGAGGAGGAGGGAAGGGGCTTCTGACTTTAAAGGAATTTAATGGAGGAATAATATTAGGGACGTTACAATGTATCTATATACAATGTTCTGATTAATGAGGAGTCATGTGACCGTCCGTCTTGCATGCTGTTGACGGATTCTGCAAAGTAACTTGGTGGAATTTCACTGCTAAGCGATGTAATGGGAGGATGTTAATAAAATCATTAGGTCCCCAATTAAAGGGTCCTGTATGTAAATAGAGCAGACGCTAAGGATCGATACATCGATTAATGGGTTTTACCATCCCCTGCTTGTTCATTGTCTCTATGTTGTAAGTCGCATCATGTGAAGGGGAGACCAGGAATTGAGGAATAACTGGAATTAGGGAAGAACTAACAATCTGCAGGAGGGAGTGTCGGCCAACAAACTTTCTGATTGTTTCCAACAATCAGCAGAATTGTGAATTCAGATCTGGAGAATAATACAAGGTGTAACTCAAGAAACTCGTGTGATTTATACAGGGGATGCCACATTGTCTTTTCCACAATATTAGTTGCTGGCAGATAATGACAGGGCAGACCTGGGACTCATTGTAGATCAAAGGGTTAGAAGTTACAGGATGATATTGTGTGTACTGACAGGTGTGTATAGACATGTCAATAAAGTGGACAACTATCTAGATAATATCATTCAAACCCATGCTGGGACTTGTAGTACCCCTAGGACCTGATAGGGTTTCTCCCCGATCTGTTTCATGTACATGTTATATTGCAGGGCCATGGCAGGTTACCACAACCGTAAGACAATGTCAGGTTACTACATCAAGACTACTAACATGAATGTGGCTGTAACTCACAGTGGGGCTCCGGCTGTCTTAAGTCTCCATATAGTCTTGGTCTTATTTATGACAATTTAGTGATTCCTAGGAGGTAAAATGTTCACAATAACTTACAACTTTTTCCTTTTTTGTTTTCTAGATCCCGTCCATTGGAGGCTTCCATGTTGTTTCTCTCCAAATAGCAGGAGCTGTCACGTGACCGCTGAGGGCAGAGGTTGTCCTATGAATATGTCAATCATTTCTTCTGCCTGTGTCATAAAATATGAGATTTGCCGCATGCCGCCTGTCAGTAATTCACCTGTAGCCCAGGGTCAGAGTCTTGTACGTAGAGGGGGGGTGAGGTGCAGCAATTTGCTGTAAGATTTTGTTACCATAATGGGCCTCTCCCAAACGATGGCTGAAATAGTTACACATATACAGACCCAATCTATGGTGCTTTATACCTGCATTGTGCCCTATTGGGTATTAAGAACTCTGAGCCCAGCACATTGGGTTAGGGTACATTCGCATGGTGCTGTTGGGTGCAGCTAAAACTGCATCAAAAGGGCACTGGATAAACCGCATGTGATTTTGATTCAGTTTTTAGTTAATTTTCACCAATAGAATGAAGAAACTACAACAATTGTATCCAAGCTGCATGCAGTTTTACAGTGCAACTGCAACGTGTGAATGCATCCTTATGCAATTTTATTATGAACCGACCAGGGTCACTTTGTCATTCACTTGCTTCTTTTGTGCACTGCCATGTTGTCAGAGGTTTACATGCAGTCCTATGTAAATCAAACTCTAGCAATGTCATATTGTACGGTGGGTAGGGTCCTATATCTACATATAGAGAAGTGCCTTAAAGGGGCGGTTGCAGCACAGTTGGATTTGTCATTGAACTGCATCGTTTGTACAATGTGATAATAAGTTAGATTTGCAAGCAGTCCTATGTAAATCAGCCCATAACATATCCAAATTTTATAGGATGTCAAATGTCTTCTGTATATAAGTGCGCTCCGCATCGTTACAATTGTATCCAATTGTAGCCTGTTCAATACAGAATAAAATATAAAGTTATCACACTCATCCACAAGGCTCTCCATAATGCCGCACCTCCCTACATTGCCTCCCTCATCTCTGTCTACCGCCCAACCCGTGCTCTCCGCTCACTCAATGACCTAACACTTACATCCTCTATTATCAGAACCTCCCCCGCTCGTATATAAGACTTCTCCCGAGCTGCACCACTTCTCTGGAATCCTCTACCCCGGACAATCAGATTATCTCCCAATTTCTACAGCTTCAAGCGCAAACTAAAGACGCATCTTATCAGACCGGCCGATCACAATGTCTAACGTAAACCCTTAACCCTCCTCTGTCCCCGCTCCCACATTACCCCACATGATATGATGTCATCTCATGATAACTTTATAGGTCCAAGCTCCATCCACATGTTACAGGACACGACTGGTGACGGTTCATAAAGTCTTATGTTTGTGTATGACTGTAACCTCTATTACAAAAGTGTCTGACCTCTGTATAAGCAATGCTGCCCCTGCTACCTCTTGTGTCACCCCCTCTACCTCATAGATTGTAAGCTCTTGCGAGCAGGGCCCTCAGTCCCATTGTGTGAAATGATTCTCTTTGTAATGTATCTGTCTGTATCTGAACCCTACAAATTGTACAGCGCTGCGGAATATGTTGGCGCTATAGAAATAAAATGTATTATTATTATTATTATTATTATTATTATTATATTATCCAATCTAGACAATCTCAGCTAAACATCCTGCACTAGACTGATACAATGTATCAATGCAGGTAAATGTAACAAACTATAAGGACAAGGAGGTTTGCTGCTGATGTGTTCAGCTCAGAGGTCTGTCTAGAATGGATATAGCTAATATGTTAGATTCAGTGCCAGATTTAGGTTCCTTGGGGCCACCAGATAAAATGATCCTGGGGGCCCTACCTCCAGCAAACCTACGAAATAGACCATAGTACCCTACAAATGTGGGTGTCTTCTGCTGGACCCTCATAGTGTTAGAGCCTGGGCCCCCCGGAGGATCCTCTGTTACTCTGATGTGCCAGACTACGAATAGATGAACTCAGATTCTCATAAATAAGCGTTCTCATTCCCTGACAGCAAGCGCTGATCTTGGACCTGATACAAAACGTCTCTTAGAACGGTTCATCATCCAGTTATTTACACTCTGACAGAAACCCCCTTTAAGGTCCCCCACAAACCCCACGGATACAATCAAAATTTCACAATTCCAGATTCCCGACCTGTTGAGATTCCACTTTCTGTGGGAATCAGTTTAGAAAATAGAATTTTATGCGTCTCCCTTTACACAAACACTGACTCTCAGTGCGCGGAGTAGAATAAATTCTGACCCACGAGGGCACATTTTCCTTCTCCTGCCTCAGAGATTTATGGAGCTCGGCCGAGGATTACGAAATATTAATATAAATGTTTATTCCTCCTATTCACGTTTCGCAGGAGGCGTATGGTTTATGATCTGTGGACGCGCTATTGTTTCTTCAGTGTAATGTGGGGTGAGAAGAACCTGCGGATCAGGAGCTAACAATCTAATCTACAGGAATAGGTAGGGGTCCATGAAAAGATAGTCTGCACCGTCCGATGGGTCCTTCCATCCTTCACCCCAACCTGTTACTGGTGTGTCCTACTGGAGGACTAAAAAGTAGCAACCACCAATGCGCCAAGAGGAGGGGGCATGTTCCCTTCTCATTGGGAGGACTGGCCAAGAAGTGGTGGGCCAAGAGATTCGCCATATCTACCATGGCTTGGCCATCAGCGACTTGGCCATCAGAAGCTAGCTGTCCACCAGCTCAAGTTACAAAGTCCCAGATCACTTTCTGTTTCCATGAGACCCACTTAAGTTTCTTTCTGTAGAACAACCTGTGATGATGTAACTGCAACATGTAGATGATGTCATCAGGTATCAGCATTATGACATCATCAGTCCAAACCAGCATAACAAAGGGACTTTAGAAAAGTAAATTTGTCATGAAGAAGATGACATTGTCCGCATGGCTTGGACTCTTGTTGAGTAGACAAGGGGGAAATGTAGTATTACATGGCGACCCTTCATGTGACTGGACAGTTACATAATACATGGACAGACTGGTCTGTGATAGCAATAGCCCTCTCTGTTAGTGACAGGGGTTCAGACCAGGGGCCCTGTGTACCCTAATAAGGATTATGCAGAGGGTTTTCCAAGATGAGACCCCTTCCTATGAGGTTGTAGTGGCAGATAAAGACATTACAATTTGGGGTTGGAGGAGAGAAATCAAAAACTGGAATATTTCTTTAGCTTTGGAGCACAGACACTGACACAGGTGAACCCTTCACTGCCTTTTAGGAAAAAAATAAATTGTCGGAAAAAACGATTCATTGCCAAATGGGACGGTCGAGAAATTTGTCGAGGATGAAGAGATCTCAATCACATGAAGAAACAATAAAACCAGATCACATGATGACGGGTCGCGGACATCGAACAGATTCATTTCCTGTTTCCATTCACTCGCTGCAGTCTCCGATATTTCAGCCTTAGAAATCTGCACCTTTGTTTTTAGGATACGCTGCTGATCTGTCCTGAATGTCTGTGCGGACGGTCTGTAAGATTTCACGGCTGTGGATGAGATTTCAAGAACTTCTGAAGCAGAACCTGCACGTACCCTGACCCATCAATATCTGCAGCAGAACCTGCACTTATCCTTACCTATCAATATCTGCAGCAGAACCTGCACGTATCCTGACCCATCAATATCTGCAGCAGAACCTGCACGTATCCTGACCCATCAATATCTGCTGCAGAACCTGCACGTATCCTGACCCATCAATATCTGCAGCAGAACCTGCACGTATCCTGACCCATCAATATCTGCAGCAGAACCTGCACGTATCCTGACCCATCAATATCTGCTGCAGAACCTGCACGTATCCCGACCCATCAATATCTGCAGCAGAACCTGCACTTATCCTGACCCATCAATATCTGTAGCAGAACCTGCACGTATCCTGACCTATCAATATCTGCAGCAGAACCTGCACGTATCCTGACCCATCAATATCTGCAGCAGAACCTGCACGTATCCTGACCTATCAATATCTGCAGCAGAACCTGCACCTATCCTGACCCATCAATATCTGCAGCAGAACCTGCACTTATCCTGACCTATCAATATCTGCAGCAGAACCTGCACTTATCCTGACCCATCAATATCTGCAGCAGAACCTGCACTTATCCTGACCCATCAATATCTGCAGCAGAACCTGCGCGTATCCTGACCCATCAATATCTGCAGCAGAACCTGCACTTATCCTGACCCATCAATATCTGCAGCAGAACCTGCACTTATCCTGACCCATCAATATCTGCAGCAGAACCTGCATGTATCCTGACCCATCAATATTTGCAGCAGAACCTGCGCGTATCCTGACCCATCAATATCTGCAGCAGAACCTGCACTTATCCTGACCCATCAATATCTGCAGCAGAACCTGCGCGTATCCTGACCCATCAATATCTGCAGCAGAACCTGTATGTATCCCGACCCATGAATAGAAGAATCGCACTGTAGATTTTGTACTTTGCAATGCAAATGAAATCTGCCCCAAACTACAACATTTCTGCTATAAATTCAGCAACAAAATAACACTTGCTACAGTTTTTTTTTTTTTTGCCTCTGTAGAAATGGGACGCAAATGCTGCAGATTTTCTGCAACAGAAAAATTGCAATTGCAAGAGAATTTTGTTGAATTTTTCCATTCCATGTAAATTTTCGGTTGGCGGAAGGGAATAAAAACGATGCAAAATTTGAATAATTTTTCAAAAACCTTTCTAAACAAAAAAAAAATCATATTTCAAAATTGACATTCGTTTTATAGGACGTGGAGATGTTTCTTCCCCTTTCATCAGGCGATTCCACTGGGAATGGCATTAACCCCTTACCACCTGGCCCTGCAGGCTCCTAGGGAGTCGGGGGCCGTTGTGTGTTGTGGTGCTGGGCCTAGTGCCCTGAGCGGATGTGTTGGAATATCTTTGTGCTTCTGAAGTTGTTGTTGTTTGTGTTGTGACAACATCGCAGCGGTGTCAGGTTAGACGCCATTTTCCTGCCTCCTAATGACCATCAGAAGAAGGCAAAAATGCGAAGGGCAAAGGTCTTCTCCCCGATCAGGTGTCCACCAACAGAAGGGCACTTCTCCACCTCCATAGCTTTGTATGTGCTAGACAAAACACCTGCACCCAAATACAGCTGTGCATAGCAGGGGGATGCGACGGGCGGCGGCAACTCCCATGAAGAAGCTGCTGATAGGACCTCTTGTCCGTATTAATAATATGGCTGCTGCACTGTTTAGTCCGGGAACAATCACGTATTTGAAGGCTACGGGTGGGCTCATTGTGCACCTGAAGAGCGATCTGTCCTCAGCTGAGAGATAACCCTGACTTGGAGTGACGGCAGCCAGTGCTGAAATCCCAGGATCTTCTGCCGCAGAGGAGGAGGAGGGCGGCGCTGGTCCCCCCTTACCCTGAATGGTGTGGCCAGGGACAGGAGGACAGGTGTAAATGCTTATCAGATCTGCGGACAAGCCGTGGGGCTAAATGAAATAATCCCTTTGATTTTTGGTGCTGAGATTTTATACAGGGCTGGGAATACAGAAGCAGAGACGGCCATGGCAGGTGCAGGAGGCCCCGACTGACTGACTGTCATTGTGGTTCAGTCAAAGACTCTCATCACTGAGGCCACAACTTTTTTTCTTTTTTAATATTGTCCCATGATGCATCACTTCCAGCTGCAATTTCCAAAATCTGTGCGGAGCTTTGCTCCATTAGCACCTGTGTAGGGGAGGCCAAAAACCAAAGAGGCGGAGCTCAGCATAGATTAGCTATGTAATAGTTGTTACGGTGTAGATACCGCACTGCAGCAGAGACTACAGGCAAATGAAGACGTTGTTTCTTTAAATCAGAACTGAAACATTGTGGCAGATTTACTATTTACAATACAACAGAATTCTGGAACAATTTGGCCAAAAATAAACAATCTGTGCATTACACATGTATTAACTTTAGTGCAGACACTTTGTGACAGTGATTGCGCCTTGTACGACAGGTGGGCGGGGCTGTTCAGTAAAGGGGCATGGCTTAATTTGGTACTTGAAACTAAGTCAATTCATAGGACAAATTAGATTAGACAGTCTAAGAATACTGTAGAATGGTATAGTCGAGATGGATTGGCAACACTCCGATGTCCAAATAAAAAATACCTTTTATTCCATATTATAAAAAAATACAAAAATAACAAAGGATAAAGAAAAAGACAAAAAAGAAAATATTAAAAAATGCCTACGCGTTTCGTAACCCTTAGTTCCTTAATCATGGCATATACTGTTGAACAAACCACATCCTTTATATAAGCAGGTAAGTAACTTTCTAACTCATGTGTTGGTTGTAATCTAATTACGCAAATTCGTTACCAGCGTCTCTAAAGGTATAAACTCATATGCGTTATTTCTCCGAATAAAAGTTTTTCTACCGTAACTTATATTATCCTGGAAATTTTCCTCTTATGTATCATTTAATAAAAACATTTTCACAGAAGAGATCTTTCTACTTCTTTGTTTTGTTCTTGTTACTAAAATGTATTCTTTAGATTCGTTTTTCAAAAAGAGTGACATAACCATAATAGGGGAATATACACACTGTCTGTTAATGTCCACAAGCCTAATTCAAGAAAGATGACACTGAAACACAGGAACTGTATTAGTTCTAAACGTTTTAACTAGATCTATTAGTTTAAAATATACACATATATTATGTTAGCGTGTAACCTTTTAACATACCAATCCCGTATTACCTTCGGGTTACAATCAATTCATCTTTTTTTGAATGGAACCACGTGATCTGCTTGAGCCAATCAAGGAAAACTCTCATACTATAGCCCATTCATTCAAAAGGAATGTTAAAAACCACGTGGTGCAACACTACCAATGAGATGTGAAGGGGGCCTTCTCCAAACTGCCCCCAAGAGATCTCTCCCCCTCCCCCACAGGTGTTCTATGGGATTCAGGGCTGGACTCATTGCTGCCACTTTACAAGTCTCCAGGGCTTTCTCTCACCACCATTTTCTAGTGCTGACCTGAAGTGTGTTTTGGGTCCTTGTCCTGCTGGAAGAGCCCTGACCTCTGAGGGAGACCCCGCTTTCTCACACTGGGCCCTACATGATGCTGCACAATGTGTTGGTCGTCTTCAGACTTCATAATGCCATGTACACGGTCAAGCAGTCCAGTGCCAGAGGCAGCAAAGCCACCCCAAACCATCAGGGACCTCCGCCAGGTCTGACTGTAGGGGGCGTCTTCTTCTCTATGAAGGCCTCTTTTTTCCCTGTAATCTCTATGTTGAGGCCTTTTCCTACTTTTGTCTCCTCTGACCAGAGAACATTCTTCCAGAACGGTTTTGGCTTTCTCAGGTAAGTTTTGGCAAACTCCAGCCTGGCTTCTGTCTGTGGGTAAGAAGTGGGGTCTTCCTGGGTCTCCTACCATACAGTCCCTTCTCATTCAGACGCTGACGCTGGATAGTACGGGGTGACACTGTTGTACCCTCGGACTGCAGGGCAGCTTGGACTTGTTTGGATGTTAGTCGAGGTTCTTTATCCACCATCCGCACAATCTTGCGGTGAAATCTCGCGTCAATTTTTCTTTTCCGTCCACATCTAGGGAGGTTAGCCACAGTGCCATGCCTAGATAGATAGGGCGACCTCATTAAGGTAGGACCCTTCACTAATACCTCTCCTGGACCCAAGTGTGGGTCTGCAGTGTGAACACAGGGCAATCAAATACCTCTCCCAAACCAGAATAAGTCTACAGTGTGAACACCAGGGAAGTAAGGTCCAGACAACACTCACCTTAAATGGCCTTAGGGGAAATGGGTTCTCTGTTCCAAATAAATAGGCCTGTGCAATTGAATGGGAGGTGCTGTCTGTATTTTCTTCTATGTATATAATAAGAGGGGTGCGGTTCCCTTTAGTTGGACTTGCACTCCCATTCACTTGCACAGGCCTATTTATTTGGAACAGAGAACCCATTTCCCCAATGACATTTAAGGTGAGTGTTCTCTGGACCTTACTTCCCCTGTGTTCACACTGTAGATTTATTCTGGTCCAGGAGAGGTATTAGTGTAGGATCCTACCTTAGTGAGGTTGCCTTGTCGGAGCAGGTACAGGGGCTTCCTACTGTGTGATCAAATATGTACAACGAAGAACCTCAGATATGTTTATATATTTAGTCTGTAGCCTATAGTATTTTTATAGCTGTAATGCAGTTTTTTCTTTGTTCCTTATAGCCTTGGCGCTGTGTCAGAGGGCTGCTATATTTTTTTGCATTTAACCACAGTAGCTTGCACCTGTTCACCTTGGGAGGTGCTGTCTGAATGTTGTTGTATGTAGATAGATAGATAGATAAAGAGATAGATAGATAGATAGATAGATAGATAGATAGATAGATAGATAGATAGATAGATGCTAATTTCCTTTCCAATTTGGCTGTACTTTCCTCCAGTGTACACTAGAGGGCGGCAGAGAGCTTGGCTATGTATCAGGACAGGGGTGAGAACTTTCTAATATATTTTGATAGTTTTCCAGTTATAGAAATAATCAGATTTAGTGTCGGCCTATTAATAGAGTCTCGGAGGCCTTGTCTTCTAAAGTTCAGGGGTCGCTCAGAGTTTGGTGTGTGCGGTCCAGCTCTGTGATATACTGTGGTATGGGCTGAGATGTCCATGGAGCTGCAGTACGGTGATGGGTGATAGACCCTCCATGTTCTCCGGCGGCACTGCACAGATACATTTGGCTTTACATGTGGCTTTATGGATAAGCTGAAGGAGGAATTAGATGAAGACAATAGGATTGATAAAGATCTGTAATAATGAAACGGAATTCTTGTGTCCGAATAGATCTTTCCCATCATAGAAATAGAAGGGTTAATAGGTTATTTTTGTCAAAGAAAAAAATGAAGTGAATGGAGAGAAGAGAAATGTAAATCCCATCAATATTCGGTGTGACCTTTGCCCTTTGCCTTCTTCTCGGTCCTTGCAGATAGTATTTGGCAGATCTGGGCAGGGAGGTTGTTCCCGCCGCCATCTTGGAGAACTAAGCCCAGATCTTCTGTGGATGTTGCTTTCTCCAATCCGTCTGTCTCTTGATGTCATCCCAGACAGACTGGAGGATGATGAGATCAGGGCTATATCTGTGGGGGCCGGATCATCACTGCCAGGACTTCTGCTTCTGCTTCTTTATATTGGGATTGTTCTTGCTGACATATGTTACAATACATTACTGTTATATTATTAGTGTTACAATGTATATTACATGATATTATTTCTTAGATTCTTACATTGTGTAATATTATTATTGTATTAGTATATTATCATTTCGATTGTTACATTGTATATTATTGTATTGTAGATTATTATATTAATATATTATTATTATTATTATTATTATTAGTAGTAGTAGTAGTAGTAGTAGTATCTTACAATTTAGATTATTATATGATGTTACTACAGACCGCGGCTAATAATACATTGAGGCCAGGCTGACCGTGTCCGCTCTATCCTAGGATTATAAGAGCAATATTGGGTGGAGTTCCCCTTTAAGTAACCAGTTTAATTTTTCCGAAATTATTTAATAATAAGATTCTTTCCTTTGAAAGGGATTTTCTGGCCCCAAATGAGTTTTCATACTGATGAGGCATCCTCGTATAACTGCAGCACCGCTCTTATTGCTTGACTAGATCCGCGCTCCCCGTCCATTGCAGCAGCTTGTGGTCCCTGGCGGCGGCCATAACCCCTAATGTGTGCTGGGTCCGGGTCAGTGGCGTAACTAGGAATGGCGGGGCCCCGTGGCGAACTTTTGACATGGGGCCCCCCCTCCCCAAACCAATGCCGAAGACCTCGACTGACCCCCTCCTCCGCACTCTATTATGTCCCTTAGTAAGCCCTGCACACAGTATTATCCCCAATAGTGTCCCCTGCACACACAGTATTAACCCCTATAGTGTCCAATGCACACAGTATTATCCCCCATAGTGTCCCCTGCACACACAGTATTATTAACCCCTATAGTGTCCAATGCACACACAGTATTAACCCCTATAGTGTCCCCTGCACACACAGTATTAACCCCTATAGTGTCCCCTGCACACACAGTATTAACCCCTATAGTGTCCAATGCACACAGTATTATCCCCCATAGTGTCCCCTGCACACACAGTATTATTAACCCCTATAGTGTCCCCTGCACACACAGTATTAACCCCTATAGTGTCCCCTGCACACACAGTATTAACCCCTATAGTGTCCCCTGCACACACAGTATTAACCCCTATAGTGTCCCCTGCACACACAGTATTAACCCCTATAGTGTCCCCTGCACACACAGTATTAACCCCTATAGTGTCCCCTGCACACAGTATTATTAACCCCTATAGTGTCCAATGCACACAGTATTATTAACCCCTATAGTGTCCAATGCACACACAGTATTAACCCCTATAGTGTCCCCTGCACACACAGTATTAACCCCTATAGTGTCCCCTGCACACACAGTATTATTAACCCCTATAGTGTCCAATGCACACACAGTATTAACCCCTATAGTGTCCAATGCACACACAGTATTAACCCCTATAGTGTCCAATGCACACACAGTATTATTAACCCCTATAGTGCCCCTGCACACACAGTATTAACCCCCATAGTGTCCCCATATGTCCCACTGTGGACACCTATAAACATTTATTATACTCTGGGGTCTGAAAAGACCCCAGAGTATAATAATCGGAGACCCGGGGGATTAAAACCATTAAAAGAACAGAGACAGTTGCTTACCTGTTCCTGTCGGCTGTCCTGTCCGCTCTTGTCCAGCTTTAATGACGTCAGACGTCACATGACCCGGGAAGCTGGCCTGGGTCATGTGACGTCAGAGACGTCAGACACAAATGACGGAGGCCTGGCAAGATCGCGGAGAGGTAAGTAACACTGTTTTTTATGTTACCTTACCCCTCCCGGTGCGCCGATCATTATACTCGGGGGTCTGCAAAGACCCCCGAGTATAATGATAGCCTCTGTGGGCCCCGCGGTGTCACTTGCCGATCCCGGCCCAGCCAGGATCGGCAAGTGAATGGGGCCCGTAACGGACTTTTAAAAAAAAAAAAAAAAAAACCGCAGCGGTAGCGGCTGTCACCGGCCCCCTAATGTCCCGGGCCCTGTGGCAGCTGCTACTGCTGCTACCACGGTAGTTACGCCCCTGGTCCGGGTGTCAGACCACGACAGATCACAATTTGGGAAAGGTCACCAATATAAAAACAAAATTTGAGACCGGAAAACCCCTTTAAGTCTGAGCCCACATAAGAGGCCATTACAGGAAGGTTCAGGATTTATCCTCCAGTCTGGGGAATTATGGGTTAATAATGTCAGTAACCGAAAGAAAAGCGAGGATCCAAGCTAAACACTAGAGGGAAAACAAGCGCGCTGCCAGGTCCTACCGACACCTGCCGCGCTGCTTACATTATCCCCCCGCCACCAAGCCTGCTCGCCATATGAGTGGCGGATCCGACGTCCGCCCCAGAACCGAGCAGAGACCAGAAATTGGGGGCTTGTAGGGTGGTCCTATATGTGATGTGGGGGGCAAATATATAACAGAGACAGCTAAGAAAGCAGAAGGTAACGTGTAATGGGGTATTTGCATCTGATTTGTTTCTGATTCTGGGAAAGTTGGGTGACACTTTTCCAACTTTATCAAACCTCAGAGAGGCGAATGTTCGGGATCAGGTGACATATTAGTGGAGGACTATACAGATTTACATTCTGGTGTCTAGGAAAGCTGGGTAAGAATCCGTAATTAAAGGAGCCTGCTTCGTGGCAGCGTCTGGATAGAATAATAAAAACCTTTTAATAATAAAAATAAAAATTTAGAAAAGAGATAAGATAAACCAAAATAATGTGTATAAGCCCCAGGATCCAAAAATAGCAAAAATCGTGAATGGCGTAAAAATATATTCGTACCGCAATGCGCAAATTAATGTATATTGGTCACCTCACTTTCCTCAAAAAAAAAAAAAAACAAGTAAAAATGATCAAAAAGGGGGAGGAGATAAGCTGTGACATCATCTATTGTCATAGTGATGTCATCAGTGTTATCTATAGAGGTGTTATCTTCTACTGTAGTCACCCTATTTACATGACAGAGGATTACAGTAGAGGATAACACCTATGGATATCTATAGCTAGGTCTATAGATCTAAGCTCCATCTTTCTAAGGAGGCTGTGATTGACCCCGATATGACTGCGGACACAAATACTGTCGTATTATTGCAGCAATAGTCGGCCTGCGGCTCTTCGGCTGTCGGGAAACTACAAGTCCCAGCATGGCCTGACGGAGAACGTCGGGATCTGTAGTGTTTCCAGTCGCTGGATTGCAGTCATTGTCAGTCCCCCTGTCTGTGATTGACAGGGAGCCCAAATTGTGGTGTTGCGGCCTGCCCCTCATCAGATGACCCCTCGGTCTGCAGCCCCTGCTAGCCCCGGACTCTCCCCTCGTCCTCTGGTGACTTTGTTGATATAAATTATAAAGCCATTATTTCCTCCTCGCACATTCTTCAGACGGTGGAAGAATTTTAATGTATTTTCGTTTGAGGACTGGCGGGTGTTGGAGGGTCGCCCCACCAAGGCCCACCGAGGGGCTGCCGAAACATAGTGATAAGAAAACCCTTGTCCTCCTAATTTATAGGTCCCGCTCCAGGGGGTCCTCGGCACATGGGATGGGTCCTAATCACTTTACTCCCCCAACCCAGAACATGGAGGCCAAGCCGATCCCGGTATTAACCCTCATTGTACCTCCTGCTATATGTGTGCATGTCATACTTCAGGTGGTACCCCTCCCATCTATATAGGAAACACCCCTAACCTAGCCCAGTAGTGCGTGCAACCCCCTCATCACACCCCAAAAAAGAGTAAAGACCCGAGACATCTAACCAGACGTACAGTCCTATGAAAAAGTTTGGGCACCCCTATTAATCTTAATCATTTTTTGTTCTAAATATTTTGGTGTTTGCAACAGCCATTTCAGTTTGATATATCTAATAACTGATGGACACAGTAATATTTCAGGATTGAAATGAGGTTTATTGTACTAACAGAAAATGTGCAATATGCATTAAACCAAAATTTGACCGTGCAAAAGTATGGGCACCCTTATCATTTTATTGATTTGAATTCCCCTAACTACTTTTTACTGACTTACTGAAGCACAAAATTGGTTTTGTAACCTCAGTGAGCTTTGAACTTCATAGCCAGATGTATCCAATCATAAGAAAAGGTATTTAAGGTGGCCAATTGCAAGTTGTTCTCCTATTTGAATCTCCTCTGAAGAGTGGCATCATGGGCTACTCAAAACAACTCTCAAATGATCTGAAAACAAAGATTGTTCAACATAGTTGTTCAGGGGAAGGATACAAAAAGTTGTCTCAGAGATTTAACCTGTCAGTTTCCACTGTGAGGAACATAGTAAGGAAATGGAAGACCACAGGGACAGTTCTTGTTAAGTCCAGAAGTGGCAGGCCAAGAAAAATATCAGAAAGGCAGAGAAGAAGAATGGTGAGAAGAGTCAAGGACAATCCACAGACCACCTCCAAAGAGCTGCAGCATCATCTTGCTGCAGATGGTGTCACTGTGCATCGGTCAACTATACAGCGCACTTTGCACAAATAGAAGCTGTATGGGAGAGTGATGAGAAAGAAGCCGTTTCTGCACGTACGCCACAAATAGAGTTGCCTGAGGTATGAAAAAGCACATTTGGACAAGGCAGCTTCATTTTGGAAACAAAAATTGAGTTGTTTGGTTATAAAAAAAAAGGCGTTATGCATGGCGTCCAAAAAGAAACAGCATTCCAAGAAAAACACTTGCTACCCACTGTAAAATTTGGTGGAGGTTCCATCATGCTTTGGGGCTGTGTGGCCAATGCCGGCATCGGGAATCTTGTTAAAGTTGAGGGTCGCATGGATTCCACTCAGTATCAGCAGATTCTTGAGAATAATGTTCAAGAATCAGTGACGAAGTTGAAGTTACGCCGGGGATGGATATTTCACAAGACAATGATCCAAAACACCGCTCCAAATCGACTCAGGCATTCATGCAGAGGAACAATTACAATGTTCTGGAATGGCCATCCCAGTCCCCAGACCTGAATATCATTGAACATCTGTGGGATGATTGGAAGCGGGCTGTCCATGCTCGGCGACCATCTAACTTAACTGAACTTGAATTGTTTGTCCAAAATACCTTTATCCAGGATCCAGGAACTGATTAAAAGCTACAGGAAGCGACTAGAGGCTGTTATCTTTGCAAAAGGAGGATCTACTAAATATTAATGTCACTTTTCTGTTGAGGTGCCCATACTTTTGCACCGGTCAAATTTTGGTTTAATGCATATTGCACATTTTCTGTTAGTACAATAAACCTCATTTCAATCCTGAAATATTACTGTGTCCATCAGTTATTAGATATATCAAACTGAAATGGCTGTTATAAACACCAAAATATTTAGAACTAAAAATGATTAAGATTAATAGGGGTGCCCAAACTTTTTCATAGGACTGTATACTTACACCAAACCCTAAATACAAACCAGACCCCTAAATAACTATCCAACCCATATCAGAGCCCCTAAACTATTACAAACCCCCAAACTAATACAGACCCCAAAATCCCAAAATCATACCCCAAAATACAGATCCCAGAAATGGCCCTCTAAACTAATGCTGACCCCCCTAAAAAAAAATACAAAATCCCAGGACCGACCCCCTAAATAACAGAAATAACTATAAACCTCAGATCCCCTGAATACATACAGACCCCTGAGCACAGACCCTAAAATAACAGACTCTAAAACACACCCCTAAACTAATACAGACCCCCCCAAGTACAGTCCCCAAACAGGACACCCTAAATACTGTAATACAGACCCCAGACTAGACCCCCTAAATAAAAACAGGGACCCTAAATGTGCGCCCCAAAACTGAATTAATACAGACCAAGACCTTGTAACTATAGTCCCCAGAATAGACACCCTATGACCCTCTAAACTAATGCTGACCCCCGCACCTGAACCCCCCTAAATACATATAGGACCCCCACATCATCTGAAGAATTATAGACCAGAGCCCTTAAAAGCAGGCCCACAACCTGAATAAAGACCCCAGCCCCTAAATGTACAGACAGACCCCTAAACTAATATAGACCCCCAGACCAAAACCCTAAATGTATACTGACCCCAGACCCCTAAATGTATACTGACCCCAGACCCCTAAATGTATACTGACCCCAGACCCCTAAATGTATACTGACCCCAGACCCCTAAATGTATACTGACCCCAGACCCCTAAATGTATAGAGACCCCAGACCCCTAAATGTATACTGACCCCAGACCCCTAAATGTATACTGACCCCAGACCCCTAAATGTATACTGACCCCAGACCCCTAAATGTATACTGACCCCAGACCCCTAAATGTATACTGACCCCAGACCCCTAAATGTATACTGACCCCAGACCCCTAAATGTATACTGACCCCAGACCCCTAAATGTATATAGATCTCAGACTTCCTAAATGCATTCCCCTAGCTAAATATCCTAAACTAATACCCCAAGTCAGACCCCCTAGGTAAATAAAGACCATAGATCCAGACGAGACTCCGCAGATAATCATGTCTAATCATCATCGTCCCCAAAAGTAAAGAGGACACGGGGGACCTGTAAGACATCATTGGGCAAATCTGGGCACAACCCAGGTCATTGTGGCCACTGTGACGCCCAATAACCCACATGGACCACCCATTAGAGGGAGGGGGCTACTAAGGTTTTTCCATTGGAGAGGATAGCCAGTCCTGCACAATGTCCCAGCAGAGAGGACCCCCCATAGTATTGGGCCCCCCTGTGTGCAGGACCCTCACCAGCTGCAGGATTCCACAGCAGACAATGGTGAACAATCACCTGCAGGCTCTAAAGCCGGGGCCATTATCAGGGGGTGAGAGGTCTTTTGATGTTAAGCCCCCGTGAGGCAGGCGAGGGCGGCTCATCCTCAGAATTCCCAAGATCCTGGCAGATTCAATATCAGTGGGACATGTGAGGGGCTTCTCCTGACCTCCGCGGCCCCCCCGGGGCAGGCAGCTTATTGCATTATTGCATACTGACAGCCCAAGTATGTGTGCGGGGTCTGCAGGTATGTGACTCAATCCATAGCATTTCCCCTAGGAGAGCCAGGATTTACATGGTAAGACCTCAGCGGCGAGCCCGGCCCCAAATCCAGGAGAACAGGAACCGTCCTGGAACATATTACAGGGCAGAACCTGATGCTGGAGGATACAGCGCCCCCACCTCTACACCTGCTCCAGTCTGACTTATAACGTCTTGTACTTCACTTACTCAGAGACAGATTTTTATGACGCTATTTTGGTACATTTAAGACAAAAATGAACCAGATTGTGCCAAAGGTGTGCCCCAAATACCCAGGGTCTGCAACCACAATATCTCATGTAAGAAGGGGAGTGCAGAGCTGTGTGCGCTGTATCACACAGGATGGACTTAGATACACAGCTCAGTATACAGTATCACACAGGATAGGATTAGATACACAGCTCAGTATACAGTATCACACAGGATGGACTTAGATACACAGCTCAGTATACAGTATCACACAGGATAGGATTAGATACACGGCTCAGTAGACAGTATCACACGGGATAGGATTAGATACACAGCTCAGTATACAGTATCACACGGGATAGGATTAGATACACAGCTCAGTATACAGTATCACACAGGATAGGATTAGATACACAGCTCAGTATACAGTATCACACAGGATAGGATTAGATACACAGCTCAGTATACAGTATCACACGGGATAGGATTAGATACACAGCTCAGTATACAGTATCACACAGGATAGGATTAGATACACAGCTCAGTATACAGTATCACACAGGATAGGATTAGATACACAGCTCAGTATACAGTATCACACGGGATAGGATTAGATACACAGCTCAGTATACAGTATCACACGGGATAGGATTAGATACACAGCTCAGTATACAGTATCACACGGGATAGGATTAGATACACAGCTCAGTATACAGTATCACACGGGATAGGATTAGATACACAGCTCAGTATACAGTATCACACGGGATAGGATTAGATACACAGCTCAGTATACAGTATCACACAGGATAGGATTAGATACACAGCTCAGTATACAGTATCACACAGGATAGGATTAGATACACGGCTCAGTATACAGTATCACACAGGATAGGATTAGATACACGGCTCAGTAGACAGTATCACACGGGATAGGATTAGATACACAGCTCAGTATACAGTATCACACGGGATAGGATTAGATACACAGCTCAGTATACAGTATCACACGGGATAGGATTAGATACACAGCTCAGTATACAGTATCACACGGGATAGGATTAGATACACAGCTCAGTATACAGTATCACACGGGATAGGATTAGATACACAGCTCAGTATACAGTATCACACAGGATAGGATTAGATACACAGCTCAGTATACAGTATCACACAGGATAGGATTAGATACACAGCTCAGTATACAGTATCACACAGGATAGGATTAGATACACAGCTCAGTATACAGTATCACACAGGATAGGATTAGATACACAGCTCAGTATACAGTATCACACAGGATAGGATTAGATACACAGCTCAGTATACAGTATCACACAGGATAGGATTAGATACACAGCTCAGTATACAGTATCACACAGGATAGGATTAGATACACAGCTCAGTATACAGTATCACACAGGATAGGATTGGATACACAGCTCAGTATACAGTATCACACAGGATAGGATTAGATACAGCTCAGCAGTCAGTATCACACATGATAGGCTTAGATACACAGCTCAGTATACAGTATCACACAGGATAGGATTAGATACAGCTCAGTATACAGTATCACACAGGATAAGCTTAGATACAGCTCAGCAGTCAGTATCACACATGATAGGCTTAGATACAGCACCTCTGCAGCTCCTTAGGAATACTTTCCCAATAACATGCTATGATGGTGGTTGTAGTACTGTGGCATTGCAGGCTGTCCTGACTACGCAGCGAGCCATCAGGGCCAGGAGGGTTGTGATGTGGCCACACACGATGTCAGACATGTCAGGTGAGGTCCAGTCCTCCAGCCTCGGGCTCCGCACAGGAATCTTTTCTGACATTCCTGGTAAAGACGCGAGCCGGAGAATATTATGTCTTGTGTAAAGAAGTAAATCTGCAATATTGTCTGACATCAGGTCCATTCTTATATGAGAGATTCCTGATACTAAATATCACTGCAGGTTATCAGTGACGCAGAGCTGAGGGTGTATTATGTTCTATTTTGCACTCCGACGACCAAGTCAGCTCTGCTATGTCGGTATTTCTCCCACAAATTATACAGATTTAGCCTTATTTACTAAAATGGATCCATCAGCTGACACTTGAGACATGTGAACCGCTAGCTGAGGCCTCATTATAGCAATGTGACGCCATCTAATGCTTTACACTGAAGCATCACCCCCCCCCCCCCCCCCCTATGGCCTTAGGATATTGACCTGCACCAGGTGTGATGGTCCAACGTACAGTACAGCCTGGGACTCAATGGTAGACTCTCCTACAGATCCACCAGACAGACCCCAGATCCTGGACAACTTCTTTAGGCGGAGGCCCCATGTTGCGAAAAATGCAGCTTTTATTGTTGCAAAAACCTTTATTTGGCTCGAAAACCACAGCAAAATCTGCAACAAAACAGCTGCGTTTCCGCACTATGGGGTCTTAGCCTTAAGGTGCCGGTGTCTGGGTGTATCTGCTCCCCCTACCATTGAGGGGTGATATGTCTTCTAGCGGTGACTTTTTTTGTGTGTCCCCTTTGGAGGTGTAGGGGTCCAGGATTATAAATTTTAATGCAGCTGCGTCCCCCTCCTCCCCTGCATTCTAGGCTGGCCATCCACCGCTGTGTTTACATACAGAGTGACTGCAGCCCTGACGTCACATTGATGGCACCTCTGTAGACAGTGGCCGCTCTGGGCAGTATAGCAGGCTGCAGTGTTTGGGGTGTAGCGGTCTTTGTAAGATGCAGGTAAGTAAGAATCCATTTTTATTTTCTACACCTCCCCTGCTGCCTGCAATAAAATTGACAATCCCGGACAACCCCTTTAAAGACTATGCTCAGTCCTGGGCAAGAATATGCAAATAGATGGAAAAGTGTTCCTCTAGCGCCACCTATGGGAAGGCAACTCCTTATAAGTCAATGCTCGATTTCAAGAAGCCTTGTGACATGACTTGGGATATAAGTCATACCTGAAGAAGAGGCGTGTGGTGGATGTTTGGGGAGGGGTGCCCCCCTAAGGGAACAATCCCATGCCATTGGCACCTATAACCCTCTCTGCCCAGTGTGCACATCACTCTCATCGTCCAGACAACTGGGTACTTAGCCAGCCATGTGTGTGATAGCCGGGGCTGTGTGCTGAAGTGTGCGGGGTGAGCGGCCCTTCCTGCTAACAGCCTGACACTCGCCTGACACTGTCTCCGAGACTGCCATCTCTGCTCCCTGATAACCTCCCAGCACAAGTGCACCGTTCCAGGGGCTGAGAGGCTGTTAACCCTTGGCAGATAGGCTGGCAGGCCGTACAATTTACCCACGCACGTCTTATCTGGCGTTGTTTTTACATACCATATTTAGCGTAATCATAACTTATAGCCCTGCAGCTCAGCGCGCCTGCAGAGCATCAACTCTACCGAGTTTATCTATAAATAATAATGGAACGGCGCGGCTGAAAGGCCCAGGTGCAAATGACTGTAAATATGAGGATTTATGGCGCCCGGGGTGAGGTGTAAAACTGGAGCTGCGCATTTCTACATGACAATGTGGTAAATCTGGAAATTCGCCCCCATTATTTGCCCCTCGTCACCGGCTCTGCACTGGCGTCCTGAGCGCACTTTTTCTGTTTTTCCGAGCTCAGGGGATGTTGGCGTTTCCGGTATTAGAAGCAGATGTGCCGGGTCATAAATTACCTCGAGAAGAAGAGATCATGTCCGCAGCACCGATATATCAGCCAGAGCAAGTCAGGAGGTGATCTGTCATTGTGACAACTGTTGTCAGAGCTCGGGGAAGAGATAAAGGTGTCAGGACTGGGTATACTCTATAGAGGAGGGCCACAAAGAAGCATGGGGCCCTACAGCAAAGCCTGGCATGGGGCCCTACAGCAAAGCCTGGCATGGGAGCCCTACAGCAAAGCCTGGCATGGGAGCCCTACAGCAAAGCCTGGCATGGGAGCCCTACAGCAAAGCCTGGCATGGGAGCCCTACAGCAAAGCCTGGCATGGGGCCCTACAGCAAAGCCTGGCATGGGAGCCCTACAGCAAAGCCTGGCATGGGAGCCCTACAGCAAAGCCTGGCATGGGAGCCCTACAGCAAAGCCTGGCATGGGAGCCCTACAGCAAAGCCTGGCATGGGAGCCCTACAGCAAAGCCTGGCATGGGAGCCCTACAGCAAAGCCTGGCATGGGAGCCCTACAGCAAAGCCTGGCATGGGGCCCTACAGCAAAGCCTGGCATGGGGCTCTACAGCAAAGCCTGGCATGGGGCCCTACAGCAAAGCCTGGCATGGGGCCCTACAGCAAAGCCTGGCATGGGAGCCCTACAGCAAAGCCTGGCATGGGAGCCCTACAGCAAAGCCTGGCATGGGAGCCCTACAGCAAAGCCTGGCATGGGGCCCTACAGCAAAGCCTGGCATGGGGCCCTACAGCAAAGCCTGGCATGGGAGCCCTACAGCAAAGCCTGGCATGGGGCCCTACAGCAAAGCCTGGCATGGGGCCCTTCTGCACTATAAGGGTGCATTCAGACTACGTAACGCCGGGCGTGTATGAGAGCCGTACACGCCGGCATTACGGCAGACTGCCGAACACTTCCCATTCACTTCAATGGGAGCGCTCGTAAACGCCGCTGAAAATTATTTCTGTCTCGGAACTGTAACTTGTGTCCTCTGTAATACACATAATGATGTCACAGTTCCTAGGAGCCCTGACAGTGTCATACACTATGTATTATAGATATATAGTCCTAGGAGCCCTGACAGTGTCACACACTATGTATTATAGATATATATAGTCCTAGGAGCCCTGACAGTGTCACACACTATGTATTATAGATATATATAGTCCTAGGAGCCCTGACAGTGTCATACACTATGTATTATAGATATATATAGTCCTAGGAGTCCTGACAGTGTCATACACTATGTATTATAGATATATTTAGTCCTAGGAGCCCTGGCAGTGTCATACATTATGTATTATAGATATATATAGTCCTAGGAGCCCTGACAGTGTTATACACTATGTATTATAGATATATATAGTCCTAGGAGCTCTGACAGTGTCATACACTATGTATTATAGATATATATATAGTCCTAGGAGCCCTGACAGTGTTATACACTATGTATTATAGATATACACTCACTGGCCACTTTATTAGGTACACCATGCTAGTAACGGGTTGGACCCCCTTTTGCCTTCAGAACTGCCTCAATTCTTCGTGGCATAGATTCAACAAGGTGCTGGAAGCATTCCTCAGAGATTTTGGTCCATATTGACATGATGGCATCACACAGTTGCAGTCGCAGATTTGTCGGCTGCACATCCATGATGCGAATCTCCCGTTCCACCACATCCCAAAGATGCTCCTCTATTGGATTGAGATCTGGTGACTGTGGAGGCCATTGGAGTACAGTGAACTCATTGTCATGTTCAAGAAACCAGTCTGAGATGATTCCAGCTTTATGACATGGCATTGCATTATCCTGCTGAAAGTAGCCATCAGATGTTGGGTACATTGTGGTCATAAAGGGATGGACATGGTCAGCAACAATACTCAGGTAGGCTTTGGTGTTGCAACGATGCTCAATTGGTACCAAGGGTCCCAAAGAGTGCCAAGAAAATATTCCCCACACCATGACACCACCACCACCAGCCTGAACCGTTACCGATACAAGGCAGGATGGATCCATGCTTTCATGTTGTTGACGCCAAATTCTGACCCCACCATCCGAATGTCGCAGCAGAAATCGAGACTCATCAGACCAGGCAACGTTTTTCCAATCTTCAATTGTCCAATTTCGATGAGCTTGTGCAAATTGTAGCCTCAGTTTCCTGTTCTTAGCTGAAAGGAGTGGCCCCCGGTGTGGTCTTCTGCTGCTGTAGCCCATCTGTAGCCTCAAAGTTGGACGTACTGTGCGTTCAGAGATGCTCTTCTGGCTACCTTGGTTGTAACGGGTGGCTATTTGAGTCACTGTTGCCTTTCTATCAGCTCGAACCAGTCTGGCCATTCTCCTCTGACCTCTGGCATCAACAAGGCATTTCCGCCCACAGAACTGCCGCTCACTGGATGTTTTTTCTTTTTCGGACCATTCTCTGTAAACCCTAGAGATGGTTGTGCGTGAAAATCCCAGTAGATCAGCAGTTTCTGAAATACTCAGACCAGCCCTTCTGGCACCAACAACCATGCCACGTTCAAAGGCACTCAAATCACCTTTCTTCCCCATACTGATGCTCGGTTTGAACTGCAGGAGATTGTCTTGACCATGTCTACATGCCTAAATGCACTGAGTTGCCGCCATGTGATTGGCTGATTAGAAATTAAGTGTTAACGAGCAGTTGGACAGGTGTACCTAATAAAGTGGCCGGTGAGTGTATATAGTCCTAGGAGCCCTGGCAGTGTCATACACTATGTATTATAGATATATATAGTCCTAGGAGCTCTGACAGTGTCATACACTATGTATTATAGATATATATAGTCCTAGGAGCTCTGACAGTGTCATACACTATGTATTATAGATATATAGTCCTAGGAGCCCTGGCAGTGTCATACATTATGTATTATAGATATATATAGTCCTAGGAGCCCTGACAGTGTTATACACTATGTATTATAGATATATATAGTCCTAGGAGCCCTGACAGTGTCGTATACTATGTATTATAGATATATATAGTCCTAGGAGTCCTGACAGTGTCATACACTATGTATTATAGATATATATAGTCCTAGGAGCCCTGACAGTGTCGTACACTATGTATTATAGATATATAGACCTAGGAGCCCTAACAGTGTCATACACTATGTATTATAGATATAAATAGTCCTAGGAGTCCTGACAGTGTCATACACTATGTATTATAGATATATATAGTCCTAGGAGTCCCGACAGTGTCATACACTATGTATTATAGATATATATATAGTCTTAGGAGCCCTGACAGTGTCATACACTATGTATTATAGATATATATAGTCCTAGGAGCCCTGACAGTGTCATATACTATGTATTATAGACATATATAGTCCTAGGAGCCCTGACAGTGTCATACACTATGTATTATAGATATACAGTCCTATGAAAAAGTTTGGGCACCCCTATTAATCTTAATCATTTTTAGTTCTAAATATTTTGGTATTTGCAACAGCCATTTCAGTTTGATATATCTAATAACTGATGGTCACAGTAATATTTCAGGATTGAAATGAGGTTTATTGTACTAACAGAAAATGCGCAATATGCATTAAACCAAAATTTGACTGGTGCAAAAGTATGGGCACCTCAACAGAAAAGTGACATTAATATTTAGTAGATCCTCCTTTTGCAAAGATAACAGCCTCTAGTCGCTTCCTGTAGCTTTTAATCAGTTCCTGGATCCTGGATGAAGGGATTTTGGACCATTCCTCTTTACAAAACAATTCAAGTTCAGTTAAGTTAGATGGTCGCCGAGCATGGACAGCCCGCTTCAAATCATCCCCCAGATGTTCAATGATATTCAGGTCTGGGGACTGGGATGGCCATTCCAGAACATAGTAATTGTTCCTCTGCATGAATGCCTGAGGATTTGGAGCGGTGTTTTGGATCATTGTCTTGCTGAAATATCCATCCCCGGCGTAACTTCAACTTCGTCACTGATTCTTGAACATTATTCTCAAGAATCTGCTGATACTGAGTGGAATCCATGCGACCCTCAACTTTAACAAGATTCCCGGTGCTGGCATTGGCCACACAGCCCCAAAGCATGATGGAACCTCCACCAAATATTACAGTGGGTAGCATGTGTTTTTCGTGTAATGCTGTTTTTTTTTGGACACCATACATAACGCCTTTTTGTATGACCAAAAAACTCAATCCTTGTTTCATCAGTCCACAGGACCTTCTTCCAAAATGAAGCTGGCTTGTCAAAATGTGCATTTGCATACCTCAGGTGACTCTGTTTGTGGCGTGCTTGCAGAAACGGCTTCTTTCTCATCACTCTCCCATACAGCTTCTGATTGTGCAAAGTGCGCTCTTTTGTTGACCGATGCACAGTGACACCATCTGCAGCAAGATGATGCTGCAGCTCTTTGGAGGTGGTCTGTGGATTGTCCTTGACTCTTCTCACCATTCTTCTTCTCTGCCTTTCTGATATTTTTCTTGGCCTGCCACTTCTGGGCTTAACAAGAACTGTCCCTGTGGTCTTCCATTTCCTTACTATGTTCCTCACAGTGGAAACTGACAGATTAAATCTCTGAGACAACTTTTTGTATCCTTCCCCTGAACAACTATGTTGAACAATCTTTGTTTTCAGATCATTTGAGAGTTGTTTTGAGTAGCCCATGATGCCACTCTTCAGAGGAGATTCAAATAGGAGATCAACTTGCAATTGGCCACCTTAAATGCCTTTTCTTATGATTGGATACATCTGGCTATGAAGTTCAAAGCTCACTGAGCTTACAAAACCAATTTTGTGCTTCAGTAAGTCAGTAAAAAGTAGTTAGGAGTATTCAAATCAATAAAATGATAAGGGTGCCCATACTTTTGCACCGGTCAAATTTTGGTTTAATGCATATTGCACATTTTCTGTTAGTACAATAAACCTCATTTCAATCCTGAAATATTACTGTGTCCATCAGTTATTAGATATATCAAACTGAAATGGCTGTTGCAAACACCAAAATTTTTAGAACTAAAAATGATTAAGATTAATAAGGGTGCCCAAACTTTTTCATAGGACTGTATATAGTCCTAGGAGTCCTGACAGTGTCATACACTATGTATTATAGATATATATAGTCCTAGGAGCCCTGACAGTGTCATACACTATGTATTATAGATATATATAGTCCTAGGAGTCCTGACAGTGTCATACACTATGTATTATAGATATATATATAGTCCTAGGAGCCCTGACAGTGTCATACACTATGTATTATATATATATATATATATATATATATATATATATATATATAGTCCTAGGAGCCCTGACAGTGCCATACACTATGCATTATAGATATATATAGTCCTAGGAGCCCTGACAGTGTCATACACTGTATATTATAGATATATATATATAGTCCTAGGAGCCCTGACAGTGTCATACACTATGTATTATAGATATATATAGTCCTAGGAGTTCTGACAGTGTCATACACTATGTATTATAGATATATAGTCCTAGGAGCCCTGACAGTGTCATACATTGTGTTTTAACTTTATCTAAACTGTGTTTTGTACTGATCTTTTTAGATACAAAGTGAATAGGGGACCCTAGACATACAATGTTGCAACCTCCATACAATTGTTACACAGCAGTCCTATGTATATATCATATTAAGGTGAGGAATAACTAAGTTCTAGGTTTGGTGTGTGCAGGACGTCTTTAGCAGCGGCTGCAGGTAACAGCATTTAGTCCTGGCTGTAAATGTGGGAACAATCGGGGCGCTCATGAATGTAATATCCTCCATATAGATGCTTCTCTGTGAAGAACCTTATCAGCACTTGTCAGGACAATGTCCGGGCCCATCCTGATGCCAGAGCCAGCGCTTATCTGTCTTCCGCCTCTAATCCCTCATTCTCCATGGGAAGCAGAAACTTCCATCACACATTTACTTCTCTGAACTATAATAGTGGCAGCTATAGCCCCCCGATACAGAGCGACAGGCACCGGGACCCCCGGCCTACACCTGCGGTCATACACCTGTCAATGTTAGCCTGTGCTCATATACTGTGTAATATATATATATATATATACTGCATTGTACTTACAGTATACAGACCGTCCATAGCAATGTATCAGCTGCTGTGAGTATGGTATATACTGTATACTGTACATGTGGTCTAGATATAATGGATGAAGGTGATGTAGCCATACCTGTTACTAGGGGGGCTGTCATATAAACCAAACCAACTCCTCTTACTGAAGGGGGAACCACAGGGGGCGCCATAACCTGGAGCCAAAGGATTGTGACCTCTCAAACCTGAAAAGGTTATTCCTACCTTGTAGAGCAGCGCTGGGATTTGTCATCACATTATGATTGAGAACCTCGGAATGAAGAAGACAAAATAGTATATGGCACTATATGGTACTATTATTATATCAGTATATGGCACTATTATTAGGTCAGCATATGGCGCTGGTATTAGACAAGGGTATGGCGCTGTTAGTTGATCAGTATATGGCGCTGTTACATAACCATTTTATGGCACTGTTATTTTGCCTATATGATGCTGATATATTGGCACTTTATGACATCACATTGTGCACCATATAAAGTTGGCGGGCACCAATCACCATAAGCCCGATCTGGGGGTCACCCACAACCTTCTCCCCCAGCGCTCTTGTTCTGCCCCATAATACACTGGGACACTCTTTAAGGTCCAAAACAGGCCAGTGACTAAGGGGTTAATAACATGATCATTACTGCAGACTTGATAAATATTTCCGCGGTCAGAGTGTGAATGATGGGAGTGATGGGGCCGGAGCGCCCTGGCTGGCCGTGTTTATGTAGCTGCCTCCATGCTGCGAGTCTCAGTATCGACCTTCTTCGCCACCACAATCGGAGGCGTATCTGGGTGACCTTGGAGCTCCTGGTGGGAAGAAGTGTGTAGAGGAGCGGGGGGCCGGAGGTTTAGTCTTCCCATGGACTCTCACTGAGATCAGAACATGGAACAGGAGGGATACAGTCTTAACTCTTTAGTCTCCATATCTGCTTTACATGGGGGGGGGACAAGAAACTATTCCCAATATTACCCAGCACTGCGGTCCCGCATATAATCTGGAGGGGTCAGGGCTGCAGTTGGGACACATTTTGCACTGAAATCCTTATGTAAAATCTGACTGTAATCCTGATGGTGTGCATGTAACCTCCAGGGTACTCGGGGCGGGAGATTCAGGAGGCGGCTGCCTGCAATTCTGATGAACGTGCTGACCATAGAAGGTTTCTACCGCAGTATGTGAATACAACCTTATGCCCATAGTGGCTCTGATCCCCTGCTAGGATCACTAAGGGGGTATATTTGGTGGGGCCCCCGGTATTAAGGAACATTCTAACTCTCCAGATTTCCCCCATATTTTTCCAGCGAGCCCTCGAGGAGACCCTGGAAGCGAGTGTGTGACTATAGGAAGCGATTCCTATAATGCGAGCAGTGTAACGGGGCCGGGATACAATTTGTACCTTTGTAGGGAGATTACAGGATTGGGCTAATCCGACTTTAATCATTTAAGACCTGTGAGTACTTGGTGACTTTAGGATGCTGAGGATTAACCCCTCTAATGCTGGAGAGAGCTGTGCTGCTTTACCGGGCTGTAGTCTGATGGCTTCACCTGTAACTGAGGGGTTAATGGCGTCTTAATTGGGAACTGAAGAGGAACTGTTTTATTAGATGATATTACCAGACCCCCGCTAATCCCCTGCAGCCTGACGGAGGGGGGGCTGGAAGGAGATCCAGTGTGGAGGTGGATGGTGCTCCGCTGATGAATCCTATGAGAACATGCTTAGGTATCAGTGGGGGCCCCACAACAAGACCGCGGAGTCCGCACTGTCAGGCGGGGTAATAACAGTCACAGTCTGGGGGATTGTTACACTTGTATCCGCTCCAAACAATCAGAACTCATCAGCATCTACCTGCACTGATACATTGTAGCAAACCGCCAGCCTAGGTGCGAGCTGCTGATATTTATCGGTTTCATCTTCCCAGACTGCACTTATGGGGAGACGCGATGTCCCCAATAGCGATGCTTTAGAAGACGTGGACAGAAACCTGAACCTCCCGAGGTCCTTATGTCCAGGCGCCAATCCACAGCTGTTCTGTCATAGATTGTTCCATCATTTCTGCCACTATTAGTCCCAAGTGGGACAAAATAGTCACAAATCACCGTCACCAGTGGATGCACGCCGCCTAAGTGTTCAGCACACGGTTAAACCTGTGCTCATGTCTATGTCAGCTCCAACACACGTGGCCATAGCCATGGAGAGGTTTTAGCATCTTATGTATCTATGTGTGTAATATCACATCATCCTCTAGGGGGCAGTAAAGGGAAATATTTAGATTTCCACAATTTCAAAGTTTTTTGGTCCAGTTGATGGATAAACTCTCAGGTCCTGATGACCCAAATAAGACGCTACAGAACTGACCACAAGGTGGAGCCTTCGCCCAGGGCGTGGACTGAGAATCATTTCCCTTCTTCACCCACGGAAATTTCATCTTGACACCATATCCAATTTGCATGGCAGTTTTAGCTTGACACTGTATGACAGTATTATATGGGCTCTGTATGGCAGTATTATGTTAACATTATACGGTGGTGTTATATCAGCTTTATATGGCAGTATTATCTTAACACTATTCTGAGGCAGTATTATATGGGCTCTGTATGGCTGTATTATCTTGACACTATATAGCGTATTATATGGGCTCTGTATGGCAGTATTATCTTGACACTATATGGCGGTATTATATGGGCTCTGTATGACAGCATTATGTTAACATTATACGGTGGTGTTGTATCAGCTTTATATGGCAGTATTATCTTAACACTATTATGAGGCAGTATTACATGGGCTCTGTATGGCAGTATTATCTTAACACTATTATGAGGCAGTATTACATGGGCTCTGTATGGCAGTATTATCTTGACACTATATGGCGTATTATATGGGCTCTGTATGGCAGTATTATCTTGACACTATATGGCGGTATTATATGGGCTCTGTATGGCAGTATTATCTTGACACTATATGGCGGTATTATATGGGCTCTGTATTGCAGTATTATCTTAACACTATTATGAGGCAGTATTATATGGGCTCTGTATGGCAGTATTATCTTGACACTATATGGCGTATTATATGGGCTCTGTATGGCAGTATTATCTTGATACTATAAGGCGTATTACATGGGCTCTGTATGGCAGTATTATCTTGACACTATATGGTGTATTATATGGGCTCTGTATGGCAGTATTATTTTGACACTTTAAATGCTTAACTAAAATTTCACCTAGTTATTAAGGCAAGCCAAGGGTTAACGGAGACAGTGGGCGGTTTATAAGGTTTGGATGGAGTTACCCTTTAAGTGACTATTTCTGGCTGCCGCTTCCCTTAGTCCTTCCATTGGAGTTGTGATTGACTTTGTGTATTTAGAATATAAAACTCGCTGAACGCCCCGGCACGCTCCATTTGCCCTCCGCTCGGGCCCGCTCTGTATATAAACCCTCACTCACCATTAACAGCTTTTCTACACAATCTGACATTTTTATACACATTGCAGCGTTTTTCCGCAGGTCTCTGCCCACCCTGAGCTGCCAGCTGTGCGCACTGAATATGGCGGAGCGACCTGTCACCTCTCCATAAAACCTGCAGCCTCCAGTACAAATCTGTCCCGGAGATGGCGGCCAAAATAAAGATGCCATCACTCTTCGTGACTTCTCCGAAAGCTTCGCTGATAGCGGCCATCACTCTTTTTTTTGGCGCCGATGACACATTGGGATATTTTAGGACTTTTCCATTCCACAAAAGTAAAGGCCCCCTCTTTAGGATGGTAACTTATACTCTATTCACACCCAAAGCTGCATTACACATTTTCCAGGCTTCCTGTTTGTTCTCAGAATGGAGCAGCTGATGCTAGAATGGAATGATGGCATGGCGGCATGGATCCAGTAGGTGGCGCTACCTCCGCTCCAGGTGTGTTAGCTCCACCCACCAGCTCATCACAACCAACACACTCGTCGTCTTTCTGGTTGCGGCTTTGACCAAGTCGCAGTAACTAAATATCCCCCTCCTAAGTGTAATCCTAACCCGGCCCTATGACCTGGGGTGATGCCTAAAAACAGCCAGAGCTGGAGCAGCGCCACCTACTGGACAAGTCCAGGCCACACAGAACGTCCTTCTGACCACTCAATACCAAGGACAGCGCCATACATTGTCTAGTGGCTGTGATTGGTATGGCATCCCAACTCCATTCACTTCATTGGACTGAGGTGCTGCTGTATCATGTGATCGATGAAGATGACATCATCAGCAAAGGAAAGAGGCCCACATTGCTTGGGTGACAACTGATTGTTGGGGGGTCCCAGGTTTCTGACCCCACCGATAACCTATGAATGCCCTAAGGATAGGTCATATATCGCAGAAAACCCCTTTAAGCCATTCCTTTCCCCATCAGGATAAAGTGCTGTACAGTGGGAAGCATTGAAGTTGTTAAGGATTTTATATTCAAAAAAGTTTTGAATGCAGCTTTGGATGTGATTAGAGTACAAGACATAATTTGGCTGAAATTCAGTGCAAGATAGTTGATGTTTGTGCTGATACTATCTGTGATATATGAAGCTTGTTCCAGCTGATCGGGGGTTCCCTTGCGCCCCCCAAATTTACTCATTTTGGCACATAAATAAAGTAATGAAACCCAGAGGAGCGAGGAGGGTGGCGGTCACCGAAACCTCAGCGTCAGACCCTTCACTGCTCGCTGCACATCACACGATGAATCTCTGAAGCTCTTGTGCCGGAGGCTGCGATCTCACACTTCAGTCCTAAAATATCCTCAAAGAACAAATCAGTAGAAATGTCACCAAGTGTGAACACGTCACAACCTACAAAGCAGGGAATCTGGCAATATTATACTGTGCTGTGCAAAAGTTTTAGGCAGAGGTGGAAGAATGCTGCACTGTAAGAATGCTTTAGAAAATAGAAGGGTTAGTAGTTTATTTTTGCTACAATGTATTCTAGGACTGGGCGCTGCAATATTGGGAAAGGGATACACAAGGAATGGGCAGTAATATAACGTCTAGTATGCTGCAATTTGTAGCAAATCGATTATATAAAGTTCGCCATGTAGATAAATTTGGTGTCATTGGCTTTAGTTTTGTAAAGTTTATTACATTCTGTTTCGATCCTCCAGATCCCCTGTAAGTATTCTTCAATATAAGGGCTGCAGCGCCATCTAGTGGCCAAGTGCCAGAATTACTCTACAGAAATGTTACATTGTATCTTGTGTTAATTGTGCAGTATCCCATAAACCACAGATAATGTATCAACAGCTAAATACTATAAAGACACTATATATACCTTATAGTTACCAGTTACACAAGCTGGTAGAGGGCAAATATTGTACCAACTAAGGGGAATGCCAGGCCTGGGGTGATGCGCTGGTTCTGGTGACAATAGTGACAGATCGGACCCCATAGTGATAGAGCGGACCCCATAGTGATAGAGCGGACCCCATAGTGATAGAGCGGACCCCATAGTGATAGAGCGGACCCCATAGTGATAGAGCGGACCCCATAGTGACAGATCGGACCCCATAGTGACAGATCGGACCCCATAGTGATAGAGCGGACCCCATAGTGATAGAGCGGACCCCATAGTGATAGAGCGGACCCCATAGTGATAGAGCGGACCCCATAGTGACAGATCGGACCCCATACTGACAGATCGGACCCCATAGTGACAGATCGGACCCCATAGTGACAGATCGGACCCCATAGTGATAGAGCGGACCCCATAGTGATAGAGCGGACCCCATAGTGATAGATTCTTATTATTTCTTACCATATAATGCCCTAAGGACAGTTTTTTAATGCAGTTTTGTGCACCAAAGCCTGAAGTGGGTCCTGCAGGAAGGAGAGAACGTCCTTTCTATATTTCTATTGCTTTAGAATCCCCCTATGTGTTTGGGTCCAAAAACAGAAAAAACGCAGTGTGTGAACGCTCCCCTACAGTGACTGCACTCCAGAGCGTCCCTATATTGCGCCTGTGCCTGACGATAAGCAGTGAACCTTGCACAGTATTCGCACCACCTGCTGCAGTTATTTCCTTTGTCACCAGTGGGAGGGTTCAGAGGCTTTTCCTGGCTGAAAGCCGTCATGTCAGCCATGATATCCATGTCTCTAAGGCGCTGGTCCCACATCAGGATCCGTCCTCTGCTGCAGACATGCGGGGTCACCCAGGGCAGAGCTTTACATGGGACTGCAGCGGCCGCAATAACCCAAGGGGACAAGAAGATGAAGACGTTTGATGACTTACCTGGACCCTCCCTGCTAGCCAACCTCTACTGGTTCTTCATCAGGGGCTACCTGCTCCATACCCATGAGCTACAGGTCAGATCCACTCATCTATCATCTATCTATCTCCTATCTATCTATCTATCTATCTATCTATCTCCTATCTATCTATCTCCTATCTATCTATCTATCTATCTATCTATCTCCTATCTATCTATCTATCTATCTATCTATCTCCTATCTATCTATCTATCTATCTATCTATCTATCTATCTATCTATCTATCTCCTATCTATCTATCTCCTATCTATCTATCTATCTATCTATCTATCTATCTCCTATCTATCTATCTATCTATCTATCTATCTATCTCCTATCTATCTATCTATCTATCTATCTATCTATCTCCTATCTATCTATCTATCTCCTATCTATCTATCTCCTATCTATCTATCTATCTATCTATCTATCTATCTATCTATCTATCTCCTATCTATCTATCTATCTCCTATCTATCTATCTATCTATCATCTATCTATCTATCTATCTATCTATCTATCTATCTATCTCCTATCTATCTATCTCCTATCTATCTATCTATCTATCTATCTATCTATCTATCTATCTCCTATCTATCTATCTATCTATCTATCTATCTATCTATCTCCTATCTATCTATCTATCTATCTATCTATCTATCTATCTATCTCCTATCTATCTATCTATCTATCTATCTCCTATCTATCTATCTATCTATCTATCTATCTATCTCCTATCTATCTATCTATCTATCTATCTATCTATCTATCTATCTATCTATCTCCTATCTATCTATCTATCTATCTCCTATCTATCTATCTATCTATCTATCTATCTCCTATCTATCTATCTATCTATCTATCTATCTCCTATCTATCTATCTATCTATCTATCTCCTATCTATCTCCTATCTATCTATCTATCTATCTATCTATCTATCTATCTATCTATCTCCTATCTATCTATCTATCTATCTATCTATCTATCATCTATCTATCTATCTATCTATCTATCTATCTATCTCCTATCTATCTATCTATCTATCTATCTATCTATCTATCTCCTATCTATCTATCTATCTATCTATCTCCTATCTATCTATCTATCTATCTATCTATCTATCTATCTATCTATCTATCTATCTCCTATCTATCTATCTATCTATCTATCTCCTATCTATCTATCTATCTATCTATCTATCTATCTCATAGTCACACCGTATATCAAACATTACATGATGGGTATATAGTGCAGTTACATGATAAGAGTAGAGATGTCACAGCAATGGCTTGGCAGAAGAACACAATTATACATTATACAGTGCGATCCGTCATCTCCAGATTCAGTACAATACACAATAAGACAAAGCACAAGCAACATACACAAATCAGTTACAAAGGCCAAGAGGAACAAAAAATGAGTGACCATAAGAGTGACCATTAGGGCGACCATTAGACTGTGACCATTAGACTGTGACCATTAGGGTGACCATTAAAGTGGCCATTAGGGCGACCATTAGAGTGACCATTAGGGCGACCATTAGACTGACCATTAGAGTGACCATTAGGCTGTGACCATTTGGCTGACCTCAGTTATTTGCTGTATTATCTCTCTCCATCCTATTTGTGATCCCTCCGTATATAACATCAGCTGATCTACAAGAAGCGCTACGGGCCATGGTGGAAGTCAACGCTCGGCCCCTCCCTGATGGTCAACATTGCCGACCCAGCCATGTTGGAGATTCTGCTTCGACGGGAGGGGAAATACCCCCTGAGGAATGAGATCGACCTCTGGAGGTCACACCGGGAACTGCGGAACTTTTCTTATGGACCCTTCACAGAGTGAGTATAGTGCTGGGCGGCTGTGTCTGAGGTCAGGCTGTAATGTGAGTCCTTGCCCCAAAAATTCTGGCAGCAACAACTAACCTGGGGCTATAAGTTCAATTCCCAACCAGAGCAGCATCAGCATGGCGGCTACATGGACACAGTATAGCACGCACTATATTATGTATACATACTGTATATTTTACATGGCCATGTAGCAGTTTTCCCCTGTGCAGATTCTGTCTCTAATTCTCAGTTCTTCCTGAGTTTACAGACTATCCGCTATGATGTCGCCCATAGACAGCTCATGGATAAGAGGGGAGATTTTGCTCACTCACTCGCTCACTCAGAAGCAGCAGCGCCATATAGGATGTTACATAGAAGTAATGGATTATATTGATGTAGATAAAGCATTTAGGTTTATATATAAAACTTACTAATAGCTGCAGCGCCATTTTCCTGGGTCTCTGCTTCTCTCTGTCACTTTGGCACTGCCCTCTCCATAGACTTCTGTGGGTAACTATAATCTCTATGAGGTACCCAAGACGGATTCAACAGAGGCTTTAGAGTCAATGCTTAGAGGGAGGAGCCTGATCAGATGTATTCTGCTCTGTATGTTGCTTTATTATTGATTTATGCCAAGGTTTTGTAGCCTTAAGGAGAGTCAAGGCCTTACTAGCCTTTCTGCAGAAGAAACCTCTTAATCTCATCGTTCCAGGCGTGGAGAGAAGTGGCACGCGCTCAGGACTGTCCTGAACCAGAAGATGCTGAAACCGAACGAAGCAAAGAACTATGTCAGGAGCATCAACGAGGTCGTCTCAGACTTCATGGTCCGGCTGCAGGACTTACGCAAGCAGAGTCCAAATGGGGAAACCGTCAATGATATGGCCAACGAGTTGTACAGATTTGCATTTGAAGGTATCGCGGGTTGTCAGAAGTACATTGGGTTGTCAGACGTTCAGAAAACATTGGAGATGACATAGATATTTACCTATATCATTGTGGCCGGTCGTTCCCTGCGGGAGGTCCTAGTTCTGACCTCAGGATCAGGCACCAAAACTTCACCATCAGAGGGTTCGCTTTAGCTTTGACTCTTCAATCCCGGCAGTAATGTCTGACCTCTAGTGTCCATGGGGTAAGGAAGGGATTCCCATCTACCCACAGTTGAGGCGTTGGTAGCCCCATTCCATACCAATACTGGTCGGGCGGAAATTGTAGTGATTCAGGTGACCCTGGTAGCCAGTCACCGGCCTCATTGGTCACGTGTTCTGTATTAGCAGTGACGTCACTGGTAACCATTACGTGAGCTGCTACACGTCTGGTGCAATGGCTGCAATGTGGGTTGGAACGGGGCACAGAGGGTCGGTGGGCATTCTACTCCAGATTTACTAGAAACCCCTTTAAGTTTGACCATCTCAGACTTTTGTACCTAAAGATGACCTGATGATAAACCCCGAGCCCTGACCGTCATCCCCCCGATCTGTATTACATGGTCTCGTCTCCCCCAGGTGTGTCCTACATTGTGTTTGAGACCCGGATCGGCTGTCTGGATAAACACGTCCCCCCCGAAACCCAGAAGTTTATCGATTCCATTGCCGAAATGTTCAGGAATTTCATGTTTGTGGCCCATCTGCCCCCGTGGACCAGGAACCTCCTCCCCTACTGGAAGCGCTACATGGAAGGCTGGGACAATATATTTGATTTTGGTGAGTCCTCGTCCCTCACACCCAAAAAAACAGATCTGAAATGTAGTAACTGTAGATGATGGGAGTTGTGGTGCTGAGATCATAGAGTAATATGTGAGGCTTAGATACATCACTCAGGACACTAGCACAGATGATGGGCTTAGATACACCACTCAGGACACTAGCACAGAAGATAGGCTTAGATACACCACTCAGGACACTAGCACAGATGATGGGCTTAGATACACCACTCAGGACACTAGCACAGAAGATAGGCTTAGATACAGCACTCAGGACACTAGCACAGAAGATAGGCTTAGATACATCACTCAGGACACTAGCACAGATGATGGGCTTAGATACACCACTCAGGAGACTAGCACAGATGATGGGCTTAGATACACCACTCAGGACACTAGCACAGAAGATAGGCTTAGATACACCACTCAGGACACTAGCACAGATGATGGGCTTAGATACACCACTCAGGACACTAGCACAGATGATGGGCTTAGATACACCACTCAGGACACTAGCACAGAAGATGGGCTTAGATACACCACTCAGGAGACTAGCACAGATGATGGGCTTAGATACACCACTCAGGAGACTAGCACAGATGATGGGCTTAGATACACCACTCAGGAGACTAGCACAGATGATGGGCTTAGATACACCACTCAGGACACTAGCACAGATGATGGGCTTAGATACACCACTCAGGACACTAGCACAGATGATGGGCTTAGATACACCACTCAGGACACTAGCACAGATGATGGGCTTAGATACACCACTCAGGACACTAGCACAGATGATGGGCTTAGATACATCAGATCAGCAGACATATATTTTTTCCGTGTTACATTTTGTATAATTTGCACCATCCTTTTAACCCTTTCCACCCACGTGTCTGGATACATCTATATAATAAGGAGTAACATCCGATTCTTCATTTATTTCATCCCAGGCAACAAGATGGTGGATAAGAAATTGAGTGAGATCGAGTCCCGTCTGGAGAAGGGGGAGGAGGTGCAGGGAGAATATCTGACCTACCTGTTATCCAGCGGGAAACTCAGCTTACCGGAGGTGTACGGCAGCGTGTGCGAGGTGCTGCTGGCCGGCGTGGACACCGTACGTATGCTCCTTACCTACCTAGATGATGGCGACATAATGTCCACTAATAGAAGATACTGTATGAACCCATAATAATCCCAGGGTGCCCCATAATCCCATAGTACTCCATAATCCAATAGTGCCCCATAATCCCATAGTATCCGCACCTTTACCTTGTGGATATTCTATATATAACATGACACAGCCTGCTCCAGCTCCTCTCTTGGGTTTTGGGGTGTCAGAGGTCAGAGCACCCATAGAGATCTTCTTACTGAAGGATCCATGATATTCTAACAGTTCTCCTCTATGGGGCGCTGTTGTATTAATTCCTATGGAAATATTTGCCACCTGTCACATTACATAAGTAAAGCCCAGCACCCTAAATCTATCACCAGCCCCCACCCACCATTTATGCCAGAGTGGGGTATTACTGCTAAAACTGCACCCCCTATGGCAACACCATACCTCCCAACTTTTGAAGAACTGACGCGCGCCGCAGCAAATTTAGCCCCGCCCACTTTTGTGTTGACTTGGCCCACTCGTTAATTTTTCATGTGCCCGCACACTGTATAATCCTCCTACAGTCACCCGTAAATTATATGTCCACCCTCTCTCTCCCCCAGTTTCATATACACCCTTCATCTGCCCCCAGTTTCATGTCCCCTCCATCTCTGCCCCCAGATTCATGTCCCCACATCTCTGCCCCCAGATTCATGTCCCCCATCTCTGCCCCCAGATTCATGTCCCCCATCTCTGCCCCCAGTTTCATGTCCCTCTTCCATCTCTGCCCTCAGATTCATGTCCCTCCATCTCTGCCCCCAGATTCATGTCCCTCCATCTCTGCCCTCAGATTCATGTCCCCTCCATCTCTGCCCCCAGATTCATGTCCTCCATCTCTGCTCCCAGATTCATGTCCCTCTTCCATCTCTGCCCCCAGATTCATGTCCCTCCATCTCTGCCCCCAGATTCATGTCCCTCCATCTCTGCCCCCAGATTCATGTCCCTCCATCTCTGCCCTCAGATTCATGTCCCCTCCATCTCTGCCCCCAGATTCATGTCCCCTCCATCTCTGCCCCCAGATTCATGTCCCACATCTCTGCCCCCAGATTCATGTCCCCACATCTCTGCCCCCAGATTCATGTCCCCCATCTCTGCCCCCAGTTTCATGTCCCTCCATCTCTGCCCCCAGATTCATGTCCCCACATCTCTGCCCTCAGATTCATGTCCCTCCATCTCTGCCCCCAGATTCATGTCCCCACATCTCTGCCCCCAGATTCATGTCCCCACATCTCTGCCCCCAGATTCATGTCCCCCATCTCTGCCCCCAGTTTCATGTCCCTCTTCCATCTCTGCTCCCAGATTCATGTCCCTCCATCTCTGCCCCCAGATTCATGTCCCCTCCATCTCTGCCCCCAGATTCATGTCCCCTCCATCTCTGCCCCCAGATTCATGTCCCCTCCATCTCTGCCCCCAGATTCATGTCCCCACATCTCTGCCCCCAGATTCATGTCCCCTCCATCTCTGCCCCCAGATTCATGTCCCCACATCTCTGTCCTCAGTGTCATGCCGTCCTCTCCTTCATCTGCCCCCAGATTCACGTTCCACCTCCACATTAAACTTACCTTCTCCTCCGCTCCCTCGCCGCTCTCTGCCCGCCTCTCTCGCTGACACATGCGGCTGAAGCGAGGAGCTGACCTGTGTCAGCTCCTCGCTTCAACGCTGCCGCCGGCTCCCGTCTCGTACATCGCGTCTACAAGCCAGGAGCCGGCGGCAGCAACAAAGCGAGGAGCTGACACAGGTCAGCTCCTCGCTTCAGCCACATGTGTCAGCGAGAGAGAGACGTATATATTGTGTATATATACATATACACAACAAGTGGCGTAACTACCGCCATAGCAGCAGAGGCAGCTGCCACAGGGCCCGGGACATTAGGGGCCCGGTGACAGTCGCTACCACTGCTATCATTATACTCGGGGGACTTTTATAATGATTGGCGGACCGGGAGAGGTAAGAAACATAAAAACACTGTTACTTACCTCTCCACAATCCAGGCAGACTTTGGCCTAGTCGTCTGACGTCTCATGACCCCGGCCTGCGTACCAGGTCATGTGACGTCTGACATCATTGAAGATGGACTGCAGTGGAGGCTGACAGCGTAGGAGCCGGGAGACAGGTGAGTAAGGGTGCAGTCACACTGAGTATACACTCATCTCATTCTGAACGTGTTTTAGGGTAAGTTCACACGATGTAACATGCCGCGTGATCTGGCACATATACGGCGTGTGAGAGTTTGCGCGCCGTAAACGCTCCCATTGATTTCAATGCGAGTTAGGATCGTATACGCCGCGTTATTTTGCACCCATGATTTTGCGGGACATAATACTGTGTACTGGGGCAGATATGGGGGATATTAGAGCGCGCAGCAATGCGTAAGAGGGGGTCGGTCGAGGTCATTGGCGTCGGTGTCGGTCGGGGGGGGGGGCACTTGTCAAAATTTCGCCATGGGGCCCCGCCAATCCTAGTTACGCCACTGTACACAACGTATTGATAAAACAAGTACCGCACCCTGGAGTCTCAGATTACTGCAAGCCTGGTCCTGCAGTTCTGTCTGAGGCAGATCTGCAGGTTATTGTAGCTGTGCTGGCCACAAGAGGGCGTGAAAGAGCTTCCCCTGCTGTCTTATAAAAATGCTCTTAGAGGCTACCTTTGGGTAGTGTACCTCTTGCTGAGACATCGTTGACTACTAGACAAGTCTCTACAACGCACTTGATTACATCTTGTATCCAACCCTGATAATCTTCTTTATTTCCAGACATCAAACACCCTGTGCTGGTCTCTCTATCACTTGGCCCGAGACCCGGAGCTCCAGCAGACCTTGTATGAAGAGGTCATACAGGCCGTCCCGATGGATCGCGTCCCCGTAGCGGACGATGTCACCCACATGCCTTTACTGAGGGCTGTCATCAAAGAGACCCTGAGGTGGGATCATTCACTTCTATAGATAACGGCAAAGATGAATTTCTACTGACACATGTAAGACATAGCGGGTGACAACCCTTAATAGATGCCATTAGGGGGTTGTCACTCAGCTTTCCATAGACCCTGAATGACCTATTAGCCTGTATTATTTTGCAGCGTTACGTCCTTCTTTGATTTCCATGTAATGTCAGTCTATACTATAGTTGCGGCATTGTATTCGTAGAGGATTTGTGCCCAGTTCACCGCTATAACCATGTCCTCGTGTCTCCGTCCCTCTTTCCGCAGACTTTATCCTGTGGTTCCTACCAATGCCAGATTTGTCAGTGAGCACGAGGTCGTCATCGGGGACTATAAGTTTCCTCAGGATGTAAGTCCTTTGTCTTAGATGTGATTCCCCTCCTCCGAGGCTCCTTTGTCACAGTCCCATCTCCGTCCCTCCTTACAGACGCTCTTCTTACTTTGCCATTACGCCATCTCCAGAGATGAAGCCAATTTCAAAGATCCAGAAAAATTTTATCCCCATCGGTGGCTTCGAGACCGGGCCAAGACTCATCACCCATTCAGCGCCATACCCTTCGGATACGGGCTGCGAGCCTGCGTGGGGAAGCGTATCGCGGAGCTGGAGATGCACTTGGCGCTATCTCGGGTAAGACGGCATCTCGGTAAACACTTTGCTGCACTGATTTTGCGCTGACTTTGAGTTTTGTAAGTATCTTCTTCTTTATTCACATCCAAAGCAGCTTTCAAAATTTCTCTGGTTGCCCTTGGAAACAGACCGTGGTTTAGCTCCGCCCCTGTCAGACATGTGACCTAACAACTCGGCTCTGAATATGTAAATTGAGATTCCACAATGTACTGCCCTAATACTGAATAATACCTCCATACAGTGCCCAAATCATAGTATCATGTACTAACCCAACAACTACACCATACGGTGCCGAAATAACAGTGCAATACAATGTATAAATAATAGCGTCATAGAATGCCCAAATAATAGCGCCATACAATGTATAAATAATAGCGTCGTACAATGTATAAATAATAGCACCATACAATGTATAAATAATAGCATCATACAATGTATAAATAATAGCGCCATACAATGTATAAATAATAGCGTCGTACAATGTATAAATAATAGCACCATACAATGTATAAATAATAGCATCATACAATGTATAAATAATAGCGCCATACAATGTATAAATAATAGAATCAGAGTGCCCAAATAATAGCGAAATATAATGTATAAATAATAGCGTCATAGAGTGCCCAAATAATAGCGCCATACAATGTATAAATAATAGCGCCATACAGTGCCCAAATAATAGCGCCATACAATGTATAAATAATAGCGTCGTACAATGTATAAATAATAGCACCATACAATGTATAAATAATAGCACCATACAATGTATAAATAATAGCATCATACAATGTATAAATAACAGTGCAATACAATGTATAAATAATAGCGTCATAGAATGCCCAAATAATAGCACCATACAATGTATAAATAATAGCGCCATACAATGTATAAATAATAGAGTCAGAGTGCCCAAATAATAGCGAAATATAATGTATAAATAATAGCGTCATAGAGTGCCCAAATAATAGCGCCATACAATGTATAAATAATAGCGTCATAGAGTGCCCAAATAATAGCACCATACAATGTATAAATAATAGCGCCATACAGTGCCCAAATAATAGCGCCATACAATGTATAAATAATAGAGTCAGAGTGGCCAAATAATAGCGAAATATAATGTCTAAATAATAGCGTCATAGAGTGCCCAAATAATAGCGCCATACAATGTATAAATAATAGCGTCATAGAGTGCCCAAATAATAGCGCCATACAATGTCTAAATAATAGCGTCATAGAGTGCCCAAATAATAGCACCATACAATGTATAAATAATAGCGCCATACAATGTATAAATAATAGAGTCAGAGTGCCCAAATAATAGCGAAATATAATGTATTAATAATAGCGTCATAGAGTGCCCAAATAATAGCGAAATATAATGTATAAATAATAGCGTCATAGAGTGCCCAAATAATAGCGCCATACAATGTCTAAATAATAGTGTCATAGAGTGCCCAAATAATAGCACCATACAATGTATAAATAATAGCGTCATAGAGTGCCCAAATAATAGCGCCATACAATGTCTAAATAATAGTGCCATACAGTGCCCAAATAATAGCGCCATACAATGTATAAATAATAGAGTCAGAGTGCCCAAATAATAGCGCCATACAATGTATAAATAATAGCGCCATACAGTGCCCAAATAATAGCGCCATACAATGTATAAATAATAGAGTCAGAGTGCCCAAATAATAGCGAAATATAATGTATAAATAATAGCGTCATAGAGTGCCCAAATAATAGCGCTATACAATGTCTAAATAATAGCGTCATAGAGTGCCCAAATAATAGCACCATACAATGTATAAATAATAGCGCCATACAATGTATAAATAATAGAGTCAGAGTGCCCAAATAATAGCGAAATATAATGTATTAATAATAGCGTCATAGAGTGCCCAAATAATAGCGAAATATAATGTATAAATAATAGCGTCATAGAGTGCCCAAATAATAGCGCCATACAATGTATAAATAATAGCGTCATAGAGTGCCCAAATAATAGCGCAATACAATGTCTAAATAATAGCGTCATAGAGTGCCCAAATAATAGCGCCATACAATGTATAAATAATAGCGTCATAGAGTGCCCAAATAATAGCGCCATACAATGTCTAAATAATAGCGTCATAGAGTGCCCAAATAATAGCACCATACAATGTATAAATAATAGCGCCATACAATGTATAAATAATAGAGTCAGAGTGCCCAAATAATAGCGAAATATAATGTATTAATAATAGCGTCATAGAGTGCCCAAATAATAGCGAAATATAATGTATAAATAATAGCGTCATAGAGTGCCCAAATAATAGCGCCATACAATGTATAAATAATAGCGTCATAGAGTGCCCAAATAATAGCGCAATACAATGTCTAAATAATAGCGTCATAGAGTGCCCAAATAATAGCACCATACAATGTATAAATAATAGCGCCATACAATGTATAAATAATAGAGTCAGAGTGCCCAAATAATAGCGAAATATAATGTATTAATAATAGCGTCATAGAGTGCCCAAATAATAGCGAAATATAATGTATAAATAATAGCGTCATAGAGTGCCCAAATAATAGCGCCATACAATGTCTAAATAATAGCGTCATAGAGTGCCCAAATAATAGCACCATACAATGTATAAATAATAGCGTCATAGAGTGCCCAAATAATAGCGCCATACAATGTCTAAATAATAGCGCCATACAGTGCCCAAATAATAGCGCCATACAATGTATAAATAATAGAGTCAGAGTGCCCAAATAATAGCGAAATATAATGTATAAATAATAGCGTCATAGAGTGCCCAAATAATAGCGCCACACAATGTATAAATAATAGAGTCAGAGTGCCCAAATAATAGCGAAATATAATGTATTAATAATAGCGTCATAGAGTGTCCAAATAATAGCGCCATACAATGTATAAATAATAGCGTCATAGAGTGCCCAAATAATAGCGCCATACAATGTCTAAATAATAGCGCCATACAGTGCCAAAATAATAGCGCCATACAATGTATAAATAATAGCGCCATACAGTGTCTAAATAATAGCGCCATACAATGTATAAATAATAGCGTCATAGAGTGCCCAAATAATAGTGCCATACAATGTATAAATAATAGCGCCACACAATGTATAAATAATAGCACCATACAATGTCTAAATAACAGCGCCATACGGGGGCCATATAATAACACTAAACAAAGGCCGAATAAAATCAGTAACGTGACTACATAATAATAACGCCCTATAGTGCACATCTTAGTGCTGTATAACTGTATAATCTGTTATTGCCTTTTTCTCTTGTAGATTATCAGATTGTTTGAGGTTAAACCAGACGGGAAGGTCGAAAATATAAAATCCATCGCACGTGTCGTCCTTTCGCCAAACAAGAAAGTCAACCTGCGGTTTATAGAGAGAAAGTCTGTCTGAGACTGAAGAGACAATCGCCAGGCCTGTGCGAGGTGGACGGTCTGCCTGACGCCCTCTGTGGGCGGGATCTTGACAAGCTCCTCCCACATGGCCACGGCCAGGACCATTGCCTACATGTGTGCACTAATGCCAAGTACTGAAGTAAATAATTTCTAAAGAAGGTTCTTAGACCTGCAGCTGTTATTGTAGATTTATATTTGGCTCTATAACCCCCGAGGCCCCCTATACCCCATAAACCGAGGACCCCTATACCCTATAACCCCGCGGCCTCCTATAACCCTGAGGCCCCCAATACCCCATAACCCAAGGCCCCCCCCAATACCCTATAACTCCGAGGCCCCCTATACCCCATAACCCGAGGCCCCACTATACCCTATAACCCCGCGGCCCCCTATACCCTATAACCCAAGGCCCCCAATAACCCAAGGCCTCCCTATACCCTATAACCCCGAGGCCTCCCTATGGATATATCTGGTTTACCGTTTACCGTTTACATTGCTACATTGAATCTTTTCTAATCTCTATAACTGGGTGTGGTTTATTGTCTACAGCTTGCTATGGGGCGGGGTTTGTTGAGGGTTTGGCTTGTCATGGGATGGGTTTTGTTGGGGGCGGGGTTTGTCATGAGGCGGGGTTTGCTAAGATATCATCCTTTATTTACAGCTCTTTTTCTATAATCCAGTGGCCTCATCTCTGATTGTAACTTCACTTTCCTTTTCTTCTCCACCATCCCTGACCACCATGACGACTTCTCCTGGTCACTTTGGCTACCACTTTTGTATATTTGTGCTCCCATTCGGTATAGATACATTTTGTTATTGTGAGCCCTTTAATGTTTCACCAAACCGGAGCCAATATATTTTAGAGTTCAGTTTCATGTGGGGACAACTAGAGGAAAAAAATTTAAAAAATGTAACTAAATTTCCTTCTTAATTTCTTTTTGTATTTTGACACGAATAATTCTGCGGCGCCCCCTGTGTATAAGCAAACAAATACCCGGCCCTTGCCCGACCCATATTATCACTGTAACGCCTGAGAACAAAGGTCGCCATTTCTTCCTGCCTTGTATGATATGTCGGATCTGCAAACAAGCGCAAAGTGTCCATGAGAGGAATTTTTATTGTAAGTGCCGGAGCCGATAAGGCCGAGGTGGAAGGAGACAGATATTCATTTATGTTCTGTGTTACTGTGTAGTCTGCAAGGTCCTTATTATTTACATCCATGTACAAGGTGTCCCTGTCCCAGGATAATGGGCCCTACCTGTCCTGACCCCTGATCTACCGTATTACATCTATTGGTGTCCCTGAACATTGTCAGTCCTGACCCGACCTGTTTACTGTGTACGAACTCTGCCTGCCCTGACCTAGACCCAGTTCTGTCTCCTAACTGCTGATTTAGGGTCCTGGTATTTTACGCTCAGTTTCTTTTTTTTCCTGGAGAAGCCCAAATCCCTATAGGGGAGTAAATGGTGAACAACATGGACTCTGCACTTGTGCTTTGCCTAAACCCAAATCAATAGCAACCCAGTTGAACCGAGGCCCAGGCCCCATGCCTCACTTCCAGTTTGGACTGAAGCGACATTTCCTAGTGAACCTCGCAAATTTTTGCAAAATGAATCTCACCAGAGTCCCTGATCACTAAATAAAACCATCTCTAACCTAAATAATAGCGCCATATAGTGCAATGTGTTTTATTCTACCTCGTCCTCCAGCAATATCCAAAATACTGACCCAGAAGGGCAACCCAGGGGGCCGGACCCTAATGCTGACATAGTGCATACATATAGTACATGAGCTCAGGCGTAGCACGGTTTGTCCTTCTTTTTCTGCACTGACACTTTTTGTTTCTTACTGATTCTTGTCTGACATTTCTTATAATTATTATATTCAGTTTTGTTTCAATAAATGAAAGTTGTAAATATTTTTAATTTTATAAATAAAGTTTTTTAAGTCTTGAAATAAAAAGAAGTTATTTAGAGATTCTGTTATTTTTATTGTGTCTGGTTGTCTGAGTGTGGCCTGCAGTGTAAGGCTCCATTCACACTGAGTAACGCTGGCGTTTTTTGTGCTTATTTTGGCACATAGCGCCGCGTAAACGTCGCGTTTGTGCCGCGTTTGCGCCGCGCTATTTTGCGGTCGCGTTGTACGGAGCAAACGCGGCTCAAATGCGGCGTTTACGCGGCGCTATGTGCCAAAATAACCACAAAAAAGTTATATAGTTATATATATTGTCATTTACCCCCTTAGGGTGCATTCACACTGAGTAAACGCTAGCTTATTTTGTAGAGTAAAATTACACTTGTAAATTTTGCTATCCCATTGACTTCAATGATATTTTTTTACAAGTGTAAAAATACGCCTGTAAAAAATACGCCTGTAAAAATACGCCTGTAAAATGTCATTGAAGTCAATGGGATAGCAAAATTTACAAGTGTAATTTTAGGGTGCATTCACACTGAGTAAACGCTAGCTTATTTTGTAGAGTAAAATTACACTTGTAAATTTTGCTATCCCATTGACTTCAATGACATTTTACAGGCGTATTTTTTACAGGCGTATTTTTTACAGGCGTATTTTTTACAGGCGTATTTTTTACAGGCGTATTTTTACACTTGTAAAAAAATATCATTGAAGTCAATGGGATAGCAAAATTTACAAGTGTAATTTTACTTTACAAAATAAGCTAGCGTTTACTCAGTGTGAATGCACCCTTATAGTGAAATCCTTGGTCAAATGCACCGTTGAAATAAGCACCAAGTCCGTCCTGCATGAATATACCCCAAGACTTCTCACAGCTCAGGTTTGTTACATTTGTATCCAGTTTACAATCTCCTCAGTGATTGTCTCCTGTCCTGATTGTTACAATGTATCAGCCTGGAGGACTGTTCAGATTGGATACAATTGTATTTATGGAGAGATCTGGGTGAGTTTTGAGGGGTCTCATGTTGATGTTGGTGAGGACGGGGTGTATATGACAAGGTTAGTGAACTCCTGGGAGGAGGGGAGTGGGACAGGTCAGAGATCTGCCCATTGGAGGGTTTACGCCCCCCCCCCCCCCCCCCAGTATTCCAGTGTTCTGACTTTGTAGGAGGTCACAGGTTGAGAGTGACCTGGTGTAAATTAGAGTGCAGAGTATTTCAGGAGAAGCGTATACGGATTCTATGAAGTATTGACTCAGAGTCAATGACTGGACCTGTCTGTGTGCCCCTCAGCCCCTGACCTGACCCCCTCCCATGGGTGACGCCGGATTATTACATTACCTATTATCTGCTCCTGATCCTAAATAAATATTTGCCATTTGTAGAGTCTGAAGTTCAGCGCAGAACAGATCATTAGATTTCTGATCTTGGGACATCGATCCGCAGATTTATTCTGATGGTCACATCAGTCAGGAAGGGATTTGTCCCCTAAAATTAGGAAAATCAGCTTCAATCTCGGGAGGGGGGAGGTGCTGCCTTCCATTGATCAGCATTGCAGTATAATAGACTGATCTGGATGGACAGGGAACTTCTTCAGCTATGTCCAAAAGAGAATTCCAGCAAACAATCCGGTACTTTATTGTAAAGTCATCTGGAATATTGTGCAGTCAATCAATAAAAGATGTCCATGATGGCAATGTCAGGAGAACGGGTCTGGCTGACGCGTTTCGGAGCTTATGATAGCCCCTTACCCATAGCCTCAGAGGACACAGTGGATTACTCGCCTCAGGCTGAGGGGATGTTTTTTCCGAATACGTTTTTTCCTCTTCAGGACACGTGAGTGAGCGGACACATAATTACAATTTTTTGTAACTTTTTCAGCTGTGCAAAGTAAATGACTATGAGATGTATTCAGAAGTACAGGCTGCCATAACCAGTTCCTCTACCCAAACCCCCAGCCCTCAAGAACATCCCTCATCTGGGACAATGACATTGACAATTCCTTGCAATACAATTCCCTGCAGGGACTTTACTCGGTGTCACTAGAAGGCTCCTGAGATAATAGACAGTGGACTTTGCTTAGTTGTTAGGCAGTGTTCACACTACTTGCTCTTCCCCGCCTGCTGCAGCTATTCTCATAAGATATTATCAGGGGGAGGTCTCTGAGGCTTCTACTCCTCAACTAAGAGACAGAAGATCTAACTTCAGCCATGATATCCATGTCTCTAAGGCGCTGGTCCCACATCAGGATCCGTCCTCTGCTGCAGACATGCGGGGTCACCCAGGGCAGAGCTTTACATGGGACTGCAGCGGCCGCAATAACCCAAGGGGACAAGAAGATGAAGACGTTTGATGACTTACCTGGACCCTCCCTGCTAGCCAACCTCTACTGGTTCTTCATCAGGGGCTATCTGTTCCATACTCATGAGCTACAGGTCAGATCTATCTCCTATCTATCTCCTATCTATCTATCTATCTATCTATCTATCTATCTATCTATCTATCTATCTATCTCCTATCTATCTATCTATCTATCTATCTATCTATCTATCTCCTATCTATCTATCTCCTATCTATCTCCTATCTATCTATCTATCTATCTATCTATCTATCTCCTATCTATCTATCTATCTATCTATCTCCTATCTATCTATCTATCTATCTATCTATCTATCTATCTCCTATCTATCTATCTATCTATCTATCTATCTCCTATCTATCTATCTCCTATCTATCTATCTCCTATCTATCTATCTATCTATCTATCTATCTATCTATGTATCTCCTATCTATCTATCTATCTATCTATCTATCTATCTATCTCCTATCTATCTATCTATCTATCTATCTATCTATCTGTCTATCTCCTATCTATCTATCTATCTATCTATCTATCTCCTATCTATCTATCTATCTATCTATCTGTCTATCTCCTATCTATCTATCTATCTATCTATCTATTTATCTATCTATCTCCTATCTATCTATCTCCTATCTATCTATCTATCTATCTATCTATCTATCTATCTCCTATCTATCTATCTATCTATCTATCTATCTATCTCCTATCTGTCTATCTATCTATCTATCTATCTATCTATCTATCTCCTATCTATCTATCTATCTCCTATCTATCTATCTATCTATCTATCTATCTATCTCCTATCTATCTATCTATCTATCTATCTATCTATCTATCTATCTCCTATCTATATATCTGCTATCTATCTATCTATCTATCTATCTATCTCCTATCTATCTATCTATCTATCTATCTATCTATCTATCTCCTATCTATCTATCTATCTATCTATCTATCTATCTCCTATCTATATATCTATCTATCTATCTATCTATCTATCTATCTATCTATCTCCTATCTATATATCTCCTATCTATCTATCTATCTATCTATCTATCTATCTATCTATCTATCTATCTCCTATCTATCTATCTATCTATCTATCTCCTATCTATCTATCTATCTATCTATCTATCTATCTATCATCTATCTATCTATCTATCTATCTATCTCCTATCTATCTATCTATCTATCTATCTATCTATCTATCTCCTATCTATCTATCTATCTATCTATCTATCTATCTATCTATCTATCATCTATCTATCTATCTATCTATCTATCTCCTATCTATCTATCTATCTATCTATCTATCTCCTATCTATCTATCTATCTATCTCCTATCGATCTATCTATCTATCTATCTATCTATCTATCTATCTATCTATCATCTATCTATCTATCTATCTATCTATCTATCTATCTATCTATCTCCTATCTATATATCTCCTATCTATCTATCTATCTATCTATCTATCTCTCTCTCTCTCTCTATCTATCTATCTATCTATCTCCTATCTATCTATCTATCTATCTATCTATCTATCTATCTATCTCCTATCTATCTATCTATCTATCTATCTATCTCCTATCTATCTATCTATCTATCTATCTATCTATCTATCTATCATCTATCTATCTATCTATCTATCTATCTCCTATCTATATATCTCCTATCTATCTATCTATCTATCTATCTATCTATCTATCTATCTCCTATCTATCTATCTATCTATCTATCTATCTATCTATCTATCTCCTATCTATCTATCTATCTATCTATCTCCTATCTATCTATCTATCTATCTATCTATCTCCTATCTATCTATCTATCTATCTATCTATCTATCTATCTCCTATCTATATATCTCCTATCTATCTATCTATCTATCTATCTATCTATCTATCTATCTATCTCCTATCTATCTATCTATCTATCTATCTATCTATCTCCTATCTATCTATCTATCTATCTATCTCCTATCTATCTATCTCCTATCTATCTATCTATCTATCTATCTATCTATCTATCTATCTATCATCTATCTATCTATCTATCTATCTATCTATCTATCTCCTATCTATCTATCTATCTATCTATCTATCTATCTATCTATCTATCTCCTATCTATCTATCATCTATCTATCTATCTATCTATCTATCTATCTCCTATCTATCTATCTCCTATCTATCTATCTATCTATCTATCTATCTATCTATCTATCTATCTCCTATCTATCTATCTATCTATCTATCTCCTATCTATATATCTCCTATCTATCTATCTATCTATCTATCTATCTATCTATCTATCTATCTATCTATCTATCTATCTCTCTCTCTATCTATCTATCTATCTATCTATCTATCTATCTATCTATCTCCTATCTATCTATCTATCTATCTCTAGCTATCTATCTATCTCCTATCTATCTATCTATCTATCTATCTATCTATCTATCTATCTATCTCCTATCTATCTATCTATCTATCTATCTATCTATCTATCTCCTATCTATCTATCTATCTATCTATCTATCTATCTCCTATCGATCTATCTATCTATCTATCTATCTATCTATCTATCTATCTATCTCCTATCTATCTATCTATCTATCTATCTCCTATCTATCTATCTATCTATCTATCTATCTATCTATCTATCATCTATCTATCTATCTATCTATCTATCTCCTATCTATCTATCTATCTATCTATCTATCTATCTATCTATCTATCTGTCTGTTATATGACAGCCCATATCACACATTATAGCCTTAGATACTCAGCAGAATAGATCACACAATAGATTTTCCAGTTTTCTAAAAATAAAGTTTAATCAGTTGACAAATGAAATGTTCTTTGCACTTTCTAATATACTTTGTGTTCCAATTCTTCACCATTTCTAAGATCTTAGCTTGCTGACAGAGGCCGTAGCCATGTACACAACTAGTCCAGATCTCAGGTGGAGACAGCACATCAGTAGCAGCACACAGCTCAGCTAGTTGTTACAATGTATCAGTCTGTACACAAGGTTGTTCAGTTATTGTTTAGATACAAGGGCTCGGCTCTCAGTAACAGACAAGGTAAGTTTCGATACAACAGTGAAGCTCAGCAGTAACCTTCATAGGATGGAACATATTGGCAGCTTCCCAAAGCTAAAAATACGACAGAAACTGAAAGCGGACGCAACATTAAAGAATATACAGTATATACACAGGCTATGGGAATCACTATAATATCTATAGGGAACACACAAGGGAGGAGGAAATGAACATATAGAAGAGAGTCAGAACATTATAGTATAAGGAATAGCTCTGCAGCTTTCTACGCTTTACATGGCGATTTTTTTTTACTAAAGAACTGCAACTAGTATGTCAGTAAACCAGAGGTTAGTATATAGGTGACATCTCCAGTGACATATATACAAGTGACGTGCAGTATACAGTGACATATATACAAGTGACGTGCAGTATACAGTGACATATATACAAGTGACGTGCAGTATACAGTGACATGTACAAAGCTCTTTGTAGACTCGGCCTTACTGAGCTTCACATGGTCGGCTTAGGAGAGAACATATAAGTGAGGCATTGACTCCCTGAGCAGAAGCCGCCATATCTGGGGACCGGAGACGCCTTATCTGGCCTGTGCACCTTATTCTGTGCCCTCTCCTTCCGTCACACCCTCTGCTTAGTTTGGAGAATGTGTTTGTCCTGCATCTATAATATGGCATTACCTGAGGTTCTATAAAGGTATATGAATGACTTAATAGGATAGGGGGTGACCTGTGGAGAATTGGGGTGACCGCCATGGATGTGGAGAATTGGGGTGACCGCCGGAGACAGCTGAAATGCTACACTCGCCTATCTCCAGAGGTTCCCATTCAAATGAATGGAGAGGCGGCCATTGTCTGACCAGCCAATCCATTCAAATCACCCCAGTCCTGGATATCTGTGGGGGTCTCAGCAATGGGCAACTTGCTATGACTGGACGACCCCTTTAATAACCGATCCTCTCTGCGCTTTACACTACAGCTCTCTATATAATACCGCCTATAATGAAAAGCTCTACAAGCTGCTCCAAGACTTTGTATCTTTTCCTTGTCATTGTTCTATTTATTTAGATACATAAAACAAGGATTGACAGCAATGTAACAAATATTGGGGCTCAGGACGTCCAATGACCAGGGAAGGCTCCGAGGAGGTTACATTAGTGAGTTCTAGTAAAGCACTTGCCAGGGTTTTTTTGGGGTGGGTTCACACTACAGTTATTAATGTGCAAGGATGAGATCAATGGGCATTAAACAACAGATTCAGACAGAACTGAACTCAATGTACAGTAGACAATCCAACCCATCAGTGCTGCAGTGTAAAGCATGGACACTAGACATAGACATTGGCACTTCTATAACTGGATTTCATATAGAATCAGGAATACTAAACTCGATGACTCCGGAGATTACAGAGGAATGTTACAGATCCAGACTTTATACAGACTATGAAGAGATAAGGAGAGGTCAATATACGAAGAGTCGTCGGTATAATAACCACCCAGACATGGTGACCTGGACCTGAACATATAGACCAATATACCAAGATTAATAAGATATAAGACCGGTCCGGACCCCACCAACCCCACCCAAATAGTTCTATGATGTCCCAAGCCCTACAGTCTATGGCAAGTAGTTATTATACAGATAATAAGAGGGATTCACATACATCATATATCTCTATATGGTTTCCTCCATAATGGACTTACACCCCTCCCACCTGCCCAATACTCTTACCTGCCACATTGTAGTTGTAGGTTTGGATCCTCTATATAATGTAGATGGGCTCTCACAATGTGATCCAATGGTGGGCTAAGAACCTCATCGTTATATACGTAGGTAATGACTAGAATACTAATGCAGTTTAGGCTTCACATACTTTGCACATGTCTTACTGCCATACAGTAACACTATAATAGTGACATACAGTGTATACATAATATTGTCATCCACCAACCATATAATAATGACTTAGAGTGTATACCTAATACTGCCATATACTGCTCTTGTATAGTGACATACAGTGCATACATAATATTGCCATACACTAACCATATAATGATGACTTAGAGTGCATACCTAATACTGCCATATACTGCTCTTCTAAATAGAACATATTTGCTATTTTACCTCCTCATATAACACCAGCTCATTTATAAGAAGCGCTATGGGCCATACTGGAGGTCAGAGATCGGCAAGTACCGGATGGTCAACATCGCAGATCCGGCCATTTTGGAGCTTCTGCTGCGACAGGAGGGGAAATACCCCCTGAGGAATGAGATCGACCTCTGGAGGTCACACCGGGAACTGCGGAACTTTTCTTATGGACCCTTCACAGAGTGAGTTTAATACAGGGAGGCTGCAAACAAAGTCTGGTACTAAGTCATACAAAGTCTGTGACCCGGTGATGGTGTCTGGTAAATCTGGGGCCACTGTTTCAGTTTTTGACCACAACAAAACCAGTATGGAGACCCTATGGCTACAGAAGACTCTGCCAGGTCATAGTCTATCTCTGTGCTTATTGAATCAAGATTGATGTTATGGCTAGAGAAGAAGATGTATATACACATAGGCAGACAGGGATTGGCAGAAGGAAGTTTAGCAGGTGAGAACACTAATCCTTATAGAAACAGGAGCGCTAAGTCTACGTATAAAGGAACATGGTCAATAGGAAGTACAGAACATATCATGTTACTGTATCCAAAGAATAATCCCTGTGTAACTCTATGATCACTTCCTCTCCATCTCCAAGATCTCTGTTTGTTGTCAGTGACTAGAAGAACTTGTCTTGTACGGACCTACTTACAGTTTGCTGCAATTGTATCCAGTGCTGATCATCTCCTGTGGACTCGAGGCTGATGCGGATCTCACAGAGGATCATACCAACTAGATAACATTGTAGCAAACCAGCTGTGAGAAGAAGCTGCTGAGTAAAGAAAAAATAAGTTAATTTACTTTGACAGCAAGCAGTGATCCTGTAAAGGTTAAAGATGGTGACAGAGAATCAAGGCATTGACTAAGAGAAGCAACAACATCTCAATGTTTTCTTATCGCAGGCGTGGAGAGAAGTGGCACACGCTAAGGACTGTCTTAAACCAGAAGATGCTGAAACCCAAAGAGGTGAAGAACTATGCGGGGAGCATCAACGAGGTCATCTCCGACTTCATGGGCAGACTGCAGGATTTACGCAAGCAGAGTCCGTCTGGGGAAACCATCAATGACGTGGCCAATGAGCTGTACAGATTCGCTTTTGAAGGTATCAATCTGATATAAGAAGTCCTATTTAACACTAATGTCTGAGACCCCTGCAGATCAGCTGTACTGAGACAGTGTGGCTCCTGGTATTGTTTACATGCCGCGAAACACGCTGCTCACTCATCCCACAGTGGCCGCCCATCTGACAGTAGAAGCCAAATTAGCATAATAGGAGTTAAAACTAACAGCACTGATAGCTCAGGAAAGGTGGGGGCTAGAGAAAACATTCCAAATGCGCTGGAATCAAAGGAGAAACACCAGTTGGAACGTGCAAAGAGTGAGTATTTGGAGGTGGTGAACTTTTCGCCACCTCCACCAATACTATTCCATACTATCTGTTAATAGTCGCTGCTCCACTGATTCCAGCACAGTTGGAGTTTTCTCTCTAGCCCCATCTTTCCTGAGTAACAAGTGCAGGTAGTTTTGGTGCTGGCTGTGCTGTTTAAGCTTTGTAATGTCAGGAGGGTGGAGTCATGCAGAGGGGTGTGGTTCAGAGCTCCAATCAGAAGCAGCCAGTGTCAGAGCTCAGAATCACGCACCATTGTCTGCTCTTGCCTGACACCGCCCTCCTGACAGCACAGAATCTAAATAGCAACATTGATGGCTCAGGTTTGGTAGGGGCTGGAGAAAAAGTACAACGCTGCCAGAATCAGTGGGGGAGGGGGATATTAAATAATGTAAAGACCAGGACTGGTCAGAGATGGTGAGAGGTCCTCTTTAAATTATATGTCATTGGCTACCTGATGCCACCACTAGGGGGAGCTCACTATATCCTGTGCACTGATAAGGTAGCACTGCAGGATATCCTTTTTGGAGGTAGAAAAATTTCAGTTGTGTAATTTCTAACATTCTGACTCAATTGCATCCAAACATTTTTAACCCTTTTACTATGGGCAGCTAGTCATGTGATCGACGGCCTACCTCTCATGGTCTTGCTTCCCTTTGTAAACAAGACATGACTCTATCCCATGCAGCTGACGTCTTGTAAACTATAAGATTATATTATTACCTATGGAGTGTTAAAATCTACCCGCCTTGTTTCTCTGTATGTCCTTCCAGGCCCTATCACTGCACCCCTGCCTCCTGCTTGTAAGAGCAATAAATGTCCTGCCAGCAGGAGGCAGCGGAGACCTGCTGAAGCGATGTCACATAGAAATACACTATGTGGAGAGGAGAAGGAGACAGAAGTTCTAACACCTGCTGCCTTTAGTTAGGCTGGAGAGCAGAATACAATAAATATCATTTTACTGAAGGGCTTTTTTTTTAACCCCTTGCCGCCTTCCACCATCCTAGTAATAGTACAGTGGATGTAGGCGCTCTATATGGCCGCTATAGCCTTGTTATCACTACTCTTGTCTCTCCCAGGTGTGTCCTACATTGTGTTTGAGACCCGGATCGGCTGTCTGGATAAACACATCCCCCCCGAAACCCAGAAGTTTATAGATTCCATTGCCGAAATGTTCAGGAGTTCAGTATATGTGACCTACCTGCCCGCATGGACAAGGAACCTCCTGCCCTACTGGAGGCGCTACATCGAAGGTTGGGATAATGTGTTTGATTTTGGTAAGTCCGTGTTCTTTATTTCCACAAACAAAACAATGAAATCTAGTAAGTAGTGACCTTACATGATGCTCAGCAGTCACACACATTATAGGTTTAGATACGTCAGCTCAGGTGACATCACATGTGATACATTATGACACATTATTACACATTGTATCCAGGCATCAAATGGTTTAACGTCTATTACATTGGCATTCAAAGGGTTTACACAGCTATGGGAGACTTTCCTTTTGTGAGATAGATTTTAGAGCAGCAAGGACAAACTTATTAATATTCAATCTCTAGTGTTTATATATTATTATTATTATTATTTATTAGTATTAGTACAGCACTAGAGATGAGCGAACAGTCAAATATTTGATATTCGTTTCAATTAGCCCCTCAATATTCGACTATTCCAACGAATATCGAATCCCATTATAGTCTATGGAGAAAAAAAGCTTTGTTTAAGGGGAAACCATTATTCAACTCAGGAGAGTCACCAAGTCCACTATGACACCCCAGGAAATGAGGACAACACCCTGGAATGCAACTGGGACAGCAGGGGAAGCATGTCTGGGGGCATCTAACACGCCCAAGTCCCTGTATTACCCACTAATAATGCAGGAGCTGACTTTTTCCCATAGGAATGCATTGACCAGCATTGATTGGCCGAATGCCATACAGTGTACAGCATTCGGCCAATCAACGCTGGTTCTGCTGGAGGCTCATCTGTGAGGAGGCGGAGTCTAAGATCAGTCCACAGCAGTCTCCATTGTGGTCCGATCTCAGGTATAGCAGAATTGACACAGCTCTGCTACATCTCAGGTGTGCACTCAACTCTGCTATATAATACAAAAGGCAAAATCAGTTCTAGTCATAAAAAGGAATTCATTACACAATTACAGCAACCTGGTCCTAAGCAACAACTTCAGTGTTTTTATACTGATGAGCTATCCAAAAGTTACCATCACAGAGTCATATCCCTACCCACCATATGGCGGTGGTAGCAGGGCTCAGTGCCTATTACTTTGAATAGGAGAAGAGTTTGTTCCCATCCCATCCAGTCCATGTGAACTTGAATTTGATTGTAAAGGGTTAATCAGTTTTCCATGCTCAGTCTTGCATGCATCTTTCTGAGGCTAGGTTCACATCTGCATTCAGGTTTCCATTCGGGGGGGCAGCTTGGGGACCCCCAATCAAAATATGTTTCTTAACATATTTGCCTTCTTTTTTTGTGACATTCTGCATTTCTTTATCCTCTCACTAGGAGCTTGTGGTCGGCTGCCAGAGAATCAGCCCTTGTCCCAATGTTTAGTTACAGTTATTGTTTATTCCTGGATACATAATCAGTGACATTTATCCCATTCTAGGAAAGAAGCTGATAGATAAGAAGATGAGCGAGATCGAGTCCCGTCTGGAGAAGGGGGAGGAGGTGCAGGGAGAATTTCTGACCTACCTGTTATCCAGCGGGAAACTCAGCTTACCGGAGGTGTACGGCAGCGTGTGCGAGGTGCTGCTGGCCGGCGTGGACACCGTACGTAGTCACTTCTGTTCTCATTACCTACAATGTAACATAGAACATACTGAACATAATATACTAGTGTTAGGACATCTAATCTGATCTACATGGATATATATATATATATATATATATATATATATATATATATATATATATATATGTTTGGTGATTCATCTGGGGATCAGAATGTAGTGCTATAATGTGCTCACCTGGGATTGTATACTCGGGCTGGGCTCAGGGTGTCACAAGAAGTTATATTCATTTTGCAAAAAGAAAAGAAAACAAGTATAACAAGTATATACCAGAGAGGGGTTTTTGCTGAGGAAAAATGAGATTTGGAGGAATTGTTTGACAAAAATAAATTCTGCACTAGGGTGGCGCTGTTGCATTGATTTCCAAGAAAGCTTTTGCTGCCTGTTGTGGCGAAAAATGGTACTGCAAGTATACAGAGGCATCATGTCTATAACAGGGCAGCTTCATACCATGTGCTGGATGGATAGATAGATAACATTTGTGTATATTGTTCATTTCCAGACATCAAACACCCTGTGCTGGTCTCTCTATCACTTGGCCCGAGACCCGGAGCTCCAGCAGACCTTGCATGAAGAGGTCATACATGCCGTCCCAATGGATCGCATCCCGGTAGCGGACGATGTCACCCACATGCCTTTACTGAGGGCTGTGATCAAAGAGACCCTGAGGTGGGATCATTTACATGAATTTTTTCCTCCTTTGCTTTCTATGGATTGTGTCAGTTTTCACTGCAGTTCCAGGATTCTGGTCTGAGACAAGAAAAATTAGAATGAACAAAGAGAAATACTTGTAAATTCTACAACATTTGTAGCTCAGCTTTAGCAGCTTTATCTCTATTTCTATGTTTCTCCTTCCCTCTTATCTGTAGACTTTATCCTGTGGTTCCAACCAATGCAAGAATTGTTCATGAGCATGAAGTGGTGATCGGGGACTATAAGTTCCCCAAAAATGTAAGTTTTATTTCATGTAGGTGACTCCCCTTTAAAGAGGACCCTTCATGGTCCGGGGCACAGGCAGTTCTATATACTGCTGAATTCAGCGCACTGTCGGCTTTCCTGATCTGTGCCCCGGGTAAAGAGTTATCAGTCCCGATACTGTAGCTGTTCACAGTCAGAAGGACGTACCTGACAGTCTGTAAAGAGCTACAGTACCGGGACCAATAGCGCTGAATTCAGCAGTATATAGAACTGCCTGTGCCCCGGACCATGAAGGGTTCTCTTTAAGACACCGCTGCCCATTGTTCTTATCCCATATTTATCTCCCTCCTCCCTCATCTCCATCCCTCCTCAGACGCTCTTTGTCCTCAGCCATTACGCCATCTCCAGAGATGAAACCAATTTCAAGGATCCAGAAAAGTTTTATCCAAAGCGGTGGCTTCGAGATGGGGCCAAGACTCATCACCCATTCAGTGCTATACCCTTCGGATACGGGTTGCGAGCCTGCGTGGGGAAACGCATCGCAGAGTTGGAGATGCACTTGGCGCTATCTCGGGTAAGATGGTAGTTGTAAAGTATTAATGTGCTACAGTGATCAATAAATACCGCCATATAGTGCCAAAATACAATATAATGTAACACCCCAATAAGAAGCAACATATAGTGCACAATAAAAAGTGGACAAATAAATAATTATACCATACGGTGCCAAAAAAACAGCACCGCATAGGAATCAAAATATAGTACGAAAGGTGATTGTGTAATAGTGCCATACAGTGGCCAAATAATACACCAATCACACATTACTATACAATAATAATAGTGCTGTATAGTGGCCAAATAATACACCAATAACACATTACTATACAATAATATCAGCTGAAGTAACCATACCATCTAGTGTGTAAATAATACCGCCACACACTGCATAGCACTGAAGTGCTCAGATAATGGCGCCATATAGTGCACATTAATGAACATTCATACCCAGGGTCCCCTTGTCACTATTCTCGCCTTTTCTCTCCTGCAGATTATCAGGACGTTTGAGGTTAAACCAGACGCTAAACTAGAAAATGTCAAATCCATCGCCCGGATCGTCCTGTCGCCGAGCAAGAAAATCAACCTGCGGTTTATAGAAAGAAAATCTGTCTGAGGTTGGAGAGACGAACGCGGACACTGAATAACTCATCTTTCATCAGATATGGAATCATACACTGGCACATTGTCGACTTGTAGCGCCCCCCGTGGGCAGGAACCTGCTCCGTGAAGGTGTCGCGCTCCTCCCACATGACAGACTAATGATCTATGGCACCATTAATGAAGCAAGTGACGTCTGAACAAGGACCAAGAACTCGCTACTGCTCCTGTATACTTGTATACCGCACCATACCCCAAGGCCCTGAACCGCCTCATTACTGGGTAGAATGGGCAATATGGTGACCTAGGAATACCAAGGGGCAAATGGGGATGGTGTACCTCCACGCTTTGGTGCCTATACAATACTACCTCATGGTTGCCGTCATATAACTGTCATGCATTGCAGAATAATAGTGTCATATGGCGCTCAATATTCTGTATACAAATACTACCGCCATACTGTGTATAACGGCTGCCAACATTCAGTGCATCAATATTATCAACAGACTTGCACTAAATGTTGGTAGTATCGATACACAGTATGGCGGTAGTGTCCATACACAGTACGGTGATAGTATCTATATATAGTATGACGATAGTGTCTATATACAGTATTGCAGCAGTAGCTATATACAATATGAACAGTATGGCAGTAGTATCTATGATGATAATATCTATACACAGTATGGCAGTAGTGTAGCATGTTGTATTATTATTACTGGCGGTGTAATATTAGCATTATCGTCATCCCTGTAAGATTCTTAGCCTACATTTAAAGAACTTGGAACAAAGTGACCTTCTTCGCAGCCGTTTCAACCCAAGGGGCTGATATTAACTCCTATACATTTAAGGATAAAACCAGTTATAATGGACGTCAGTCAGGTGACCAGACACCGCTCACATACAGCGGATTTAATCGGTTATTATCGTATAACATAGAACTGGTCTTGTCTCATCTTCACTCTCTGTATATAGATACACTTGGACTTTCTGTCTTTGCTCCACTTGTCATCATGAGAATACATTTTATTACACAGTAATTGCTTCTCAGATTGTTGATGACTCTCAGCGCCATCCCGTGCGGGTGCGGGGTCCTGGAAAAGGATTGCTGAGCTGCAATGGAATAAATAAATCCATCTCAGAATCAGATTAATATCAGCCTGTCTCTGAAACACATGTGCAGGGCAAAGCGCAGTATTCAGGATAGATGTAGGTGGAAGGTCCTGGGAGGGTAGTAGTCCCTGCACAGGCAAGAAAACAGAAGCACAAATAGGGCAAGATAGTTACAAGTCACATCTACAGTATGTATGAGAGAGCCAAGAGGATTGTCTATAAGATGATGGGAGTCTCACGTTCCAGACTGTAGCGGATGGTGAGATCCGGAGCCCGAAAGTCACAAGATCATGCAGATAGATGCAGGTGTTACTGGGTGAAGATTTGGGGGTGTAAAGGGGTCCAGGGGATGAGCAGATATAACCTGGCGGTAAACTGAGACTGCACTTATACCTGGAAGGATGGAGAGAATGTACAAAGTGTCTGTTCTTGGCTGCAGGAGCAATTATTGTATTACCAAGGGATGGGTCAGAGCAGATAATAGTAATGGATGGCGGGAAATGTTCTTCAGCCCAACAAACCCATTAACCTGAAATTCATGGAGAAATCAGAAGAGACGGATCCAACGCCTGAGACCTGAAGGAGCGAACGTCATTTGATGTCACCGGCCGAGATACAGCGAGAAACCAAAGGAGAAAATCATAATAATAGTGACAAAGACATGGAAAAGAAGATTCAGTACATATAACGACAGGCTGATACCTGGGGTACAGGATAATGACAGGCTGATACTCGGGGTACAGGATAATGACAGGCTGATACTTGGGGTACAGGATAATGACAGGCTGATACTTGGGGTACGGGATAATGACAGGCTGATACTTGGGGTACAGGATAATGACAGGCTGATACTTGGGGTACAGGGTAATGACAGGCTGATACTTGGGGTAAAGGATAATGGCAGGCTGATACTTGGGGTACAGGATAATGACAGGCTGATACTTGGGGTAAAGGATAATGGCAGGCTGATACTTGGGGTACAGGATAATGGCAGGCTGATACTTGGGGTAAAGGATAATGGCAGGCTGATACTTGGGGTAAAGGATAATGACAGGCTGACACTTGGGGTACAGGATAATGGCAGGCTGATACTTGGGGTACAGGGTAATGACAGGCTGATACTTGGGGTACAGGATAATGACAGGCTGATACTTGGGGTACAGGATAATGACAGGCTGATACTTGGGGTACAGGATAATGACAGGCTGATACTTGGGGTACAGGGTAATGACAGGCTGATACTCGGGGTACAGGATAATGACAGGCTGATACTTGGGGTACAGGGTAATGACAGGCTGATACTCGGGGTACAGGATAATGACAGGCTGATACTTGGGGTACAGGATAATGACAGGCTGATACTTGGGGTACAGGATAATGACAGGCTGATACTCGGGGTACAGGATAATGACAGGCTGATACTCGGGGTACAGGATAATGACAGGCTGATACTTGGGGTACAGGATAATGACAGGCTGATACTTGGGGTACAGGATAATGACAGGCTGATACTCGGGGTACAGGATAATGACAGGCTGATACTCGGGGTACAGGATAATGACAGGCTGATACTTGGGGTACAGGGTAATGACAGGCTGATACTCGGGGTACAGGATAATGACAGGCTGATACTTGGGGTACAGGGTAATGACAGGCTGATACTCGGGGTACAGGATAATGACAGGCTGATACTTGGGGTACAGGATAATGACAGGCTGATACTTGGGGTACAGGATAATGACAGGCTGATACTCGGGGTACAGGATAATGACAGGCTGATACTCGGGGTACAGGATAATGACAGGCTGATACTTGGGGTACAGGATAATGACAGGCTGATACTTGGGGTACAGGATAATGACAGGCTGATACTCGGGGTACAGGATAATGACAGGCTGATACTCGGGGTACAGGATAATGACAGGCTGATACTCGGGGTACAGGATAATGACAGGCTGATACTTGGGGTACAGGATAATGACAGGCTGACACTCGGGGTACAGGATAATGACAGGCTGATACTTGGGGTACAGGATAGTGACAGGCTGATACTCGGGGTACAGGATAATGACAGGCTGACACTTGGGGTACAGGATAATAGGCTGACACTCGGGGTACAGGATAATGACAGGCTGACACTCGGGGTACAGGATAATGACAGGCTGATACTTGGGGTACAGGGTAATGACAGGCTGATACTTGGGGTACAGGATAATGACAGGCTGATACTTGGGGTACAGGATAATGACAGGCTGATACTTGGGGTACAGGATAATGACAGGCTGACACTTGGGGTACAGGATAATAGGCTGACACTCGGGGTACAGGATAATGACAGGCTGATACTTGGGGTACAGGATAATGACAGGCTGATACTTGGGGTACAGGATAATGGCAGGCTGATACTCGGAGTACGGGATAATGACAGGCTGATACTTGGGGTACAGGGTAATGACAGGCTGATACTCGGGGTACAGGGTAATGACAGGCTGATACTTGGGGTACAGGATAATGACAGGCTGATACTTGGGGTACAGGATAATGACAGGCTGATACTTGGGGTACAGGATAATGACAGGCTGATACTTGGGGTACAGGATAATGACAGGCTGATACTTGGGGTACAGGGTAATGACAGGCTGATACTCGGGGTACAGGGTAATGACAGGCTGATACTTGGGGTACAGGATAATGACAGGCTGATACTTGGGGTACAGGATAATGACAGGCTGATACTTGGGGTACAGGATAATGACAGGCTGACACTCGGGGTACAGGATAATGACAGGCTGATACTTGGGGTACAGGATAGTGACAGGCTGATACTCGGGGTACAGGATAATGACAGGCTGACACTTGGGGTACAGGATAATAGGCTGACACTCGGGGTACAGGATAATGACAGGCTGACACTCGGGGTACAGGATAATGACAGGCTGATACTTGGGGTACAGGGTAATGACAGGCTGATACTTGGGGTACAGGATAATGACAGGCTGATACTTGGGGTACAGGATAATGACAGGCTGATACTTGGGGTACAGGATAATGACAGGCTGACACTTGGGGTACAGGATAATAGGCTGACACTCGGGGTACAGGATAATGACAGGCTGATACTTGGGGTACAGGATAATGACAGGCTGATACTTGGGGTACAGGATAATGGCAGGCTGATACTCGGAGTACGGGATAATGACAGGCTGATACTTGGGGTACAGGATAATGACAGGCTGATACTTGGGGTACAGGATAATGACAGGCTGATACTCGGAGTACGGGATAATGACAGGCTGATACTTGGGGTACAGGATAATGACAGGCTGATACTTGGGGTACAGGGTAATGACAGGCTGATACTCGGGGTACAGGGTAATGACAGGCTGATACTCGGGGTACAGGATAATGACAGGCTGATACTTGGGGTAAAGGATAATGGCAGGCTGATACTTGGGGTACAGGATAATGACAGGCTGACACTTGGGGTACAGGATAATGACAGGCTGATACTTGGGGTACAGGATAATGACAGGCTGATACTTGGGGTAAAGGATAATGACAGGCTGACACTTGGGGTACAGGATAATGACAGGCTGATACTCGGGGTACAGGATAATGACAGGCTGATACTTGGGGTACAGGATAATGACAGGCTGATACTTGGGGTACAGGATAATGACAGGCTGATACTTGGGGTACAGGATAATGACAGGCTGATACTTGGGGTACAGGATAATGGCAGGCTGATACTTGGGGTACAGGGTAATGACAGGCTGATACTCGGGGTACAGGGTAATGACAGGCTGATACTTGGGGTACAGGATAATGACAGGCTGATACTTGGGGTACAGGATAATGACAGGCTGACACTTGGGGTACAGGATAATGACAGACTGATACTTGGGGTACAGGATAATGATAGACTGATACTTGGGGTACAGGATAATGACAGGCTGATACTCGGGGTACAGGATAATGACAGGCTGATACTTGGGGTACAGGATAATGACAGGCTGATACTTGGGGTACAGGATAATGACAGGCTGATACTTGGGGTACAGGGTAATGACAGGTTGATACTTGGGGTACAGGATAATGACAGGCTGATACTCGGGGTACAGGATAATGACAGGCTGATACTTGGGGTAAAGGATAATGACAGGCTGACACTTGGGGTACAGGATAATGACAGGCTGACACTTGGGGTACAGGATAATGACAGGCTGATACTCGGGGTACAGGATAATAGGCTGACACTCGGGGTACAGGATAATAGGCTGACACTCGGGGTACAGGATAATGACAGGCTGATACTTGGGGTACAGGATAATGACAGGTTGATACTTGGGGTACAGGATAATGACAGGCTGATACTTGGGGTACAGGACAATGACAGGCTGACACTTGGGGTACAGGATAATGACAGGCTGATACTTGGGGTACAGGATAATGACAGGCTGATACTTGGGGTACAGGATAATGACAGGCTGATACTTGGGGTACAGGATAATGACAGGCTGACACTTGTGGTACAGGATAATGACAGGCTGATACTTGGGGTACAGGATAATGACAGGCTGATACTTGGGGTACAGGATAATGACAGGCTGATACTTGGGGTACAGGATAATGACAGGCTGATACTTGGGGTGCAGAATAATGACAGGCTGATACTTGGGGTACAGGATAATGACAGGCTGATACTTGGGGTACAGGATAATGACAGGCTGATACTTGGGGTACAGGATAATGACAGGCTGATACTTGGGGTGCAGAATAATGACAGGCTGATACTTGGGGTACAGGATAATGACAGGCTGATACTCGGGGTACAGGATAATGACAGGCTGATACTCGGGGTACAGGATAATGACAGGCTGATACTTGGGGTGCAGAATAATGACAGGCTGATACTTGGGGTGCAGAATAATGACAGGCTGATACTTGGGGTACAGGATAATGACAGGCTGATACTTGGGGTACAGGATAATGACAGGCTGATACTTGGGGTACAGGATAATGACAGGCTGATACTTGGGGTACAGGATAATGACAGGCTGATACTTGGGGTGCAGAATAATGACAGGCTGATACTTGGGGTACAGGATAATGACAGGCTGATACTTGGGGTACAGGATAATGACAGGCTGATACTTGGGGTACAGGATAATGACAGGCTGATACTTGGGGTACAGGATAATGACAGGCTGATACTTGGGGTACAGGATAATGACAGGCTGATACTTGGGGTACAGGATAATGACAGGCGGATACTTGGGGTACAGGATAATGACAGGCTGATACTTGGGGTACAGGATAATGACAGGCTGATACTTGGGGTGCAGAATAATGACAGGCTGATACTTGGGGTACAGGATAATGACAGGCTGATACTTGGGGTACAGGATAATGACAGGCTGATACTTGGGGTACAGGATAATGACAGGCTGATACTTGGGGTACAGGATAATGACAGGCTGACACTTGGGGTACAGGATAATGACAGGCTGATACTCGGGGTACAGGATAATGACAGGCTGATACTTGGGGTACAGGATAATGACAGGCTGATACTTGGGGTACAGGATAATGACAGGCTGACACTTGGGGTACAGTATAATGACAGGCTGATACTCGGGGTACAGGATAATGACAGGCTGATACTTGGGGTACAGGATAATGACAGGCTGACACTTGGGGTACAGTATAATGACAGGCTGATACTCGGGGTACAGGATAATGACAGGCTGATACTTGGGGTACAGGATAATGACAGGCTGATACTTGGGGTACAGGATAATGACAGGCTGATACTTGGGGTACAGGATAATGACAGGCTGATACTTGGGGTACAGGATAATGACAGGCTGATACTTGGGGTACAGGATAATGAAAGGCTGATACTTGGGGTACAGGATAATGACAGGCTGATACTTGGGGTACAGGATAATGACAGGCTGATACTTGGGGTACAGGATAATGACAGGCTGATACTTGGGGTACAGGATAATGACAGGCTGATACTTGGGGTACAGGATAATGAAAGGCTGATACTTGGGGTACAGGATAATGACAGGCTGATACTTGGGGTACAGGACAATGACAGGCTGATACTTGGGGTACAGGATAATGACAGGCTGATACTCGGGGTACAGGATAATGACAGGCTGATACTCGGGGTACAGGATAATGACAGGCTGATACTTGGGGTACAGGATAATGACAGGCTGATACTTGGGGTACAGGACAATGACAGGCTGACACTTGGGGTACAGGATAATGACAGGCTGATACTTGGGGTACAGGACAATGACAGGCTGACACTTGGGGTACAGGATAATGACAGACTGATACTTGGGGTACAGGACAATGACAGGCTGATACTTGGGGTACAGGATAATGACAGACTGATACTTGGGGTACAGGACAATGACAGGCTGATACTTGGGGTACAGGACAATGACAGGCTGACACTTGGGGTACAGGATAATGACAGGCTGATACTTGGGGTACAGGACAATGACAGGCTGATACTCGGGGTACAGGACAATGACAGGCTGACACTTGGGGTACAGGATAATGACAGGCTGACACTTGGGGTACAGGATAATGACAGGCTGATACTTGGGGTACAGGATAATGACAGGCTGATACTTGGGGTACAGGATAGTGTCGGGCTGATACTTGGGGTACAGGATAATGACAGGCTGATATTTGGGGTACAGGATAGTGTCGGGCTGATACTTGATGATCTGACCACAGGAATAGTTATCAGTATGTGACCTCCGCACGGATCGTCTTCTCTGGCGGCCTCCAGGTCCTGGATGTTATATCAGTAGGGGTGGGGGAGGGGTACAGCAGGTTCTTCTTATCTCTTCTTCTCTACCAGAGTCAATGTCATCTCTAAACTTGACCATGAATTCAGGACAAGGTCCACGGTCACAGCGTCGGCCTCGCCTGACAACCTCTGTACTAAACATGTCATACAATAAGAATTCATGAGCTGGTCCCATAGATGGTGGACTGGTGACTGGTGACTGGTGACAAATCTGGAGACCAGAAATAGGCAGTGAAATGGAGGCGCCCCCTTGTCTGGATGGCGGACAAGGAAACTGCGGGAGCTGCTTGTACTTACCAGCGACCCTCTGTACTGGTGACTGTCTTATAATCTCTGCATGTCCTCAGGTCACCACGGCCCCAACATCTAACACAGAGGTCAGAATGACTTAGATGGCGGCATTTCACCCAAATCACCATCCTGCCTGTCTCAGTCCAATGACGACCTCTCTCAACGTCTGTCAACTCAACTGCGCAAAATGTGATGAAGTGTGTTGTAGAAACTTCTCTAGTAACCAGCAATTTCTCACCAAGAGGTACACTACCCAAAAGTAACCTGTGAGAGCCGATTTATAAGACAGCAGGGAGGAGCATTCTTACGCCCTCTTGTGGTGAGACCCGGTATCTGATCAGACCAAACCTGCTTGAGACAGAACAAGCCAAAGTTTGCTGTAACGCAATTCTACAATCCAGGGTGCGGTATTTTTGGACGATGACTATACAATATAGGATATTTAGCATCTTATATGATCTCTGGCTCCGTATATATAGCAGCTGCTCAGCAGATACAGATATATACATACCAGATATATGAGAGGAGAACAAAGTCTACAGCCTGTAAATAACCTGCATGAACTCAGCACACCGAGGGGCGGGTAAGACAGCGAGGAGTAGCCAGTACACACCAGGCAGGAGAGGGAGCACGTAACTACTGAGCCACCATGACCACTCCAGCTCTCAAGTATCTCTGTGCCCGCCTGGCCAATGGAAGAAGATGCCTACCGGTCCAGATCCGGGGGGTGGCGGGGGCTACAGCCCTGCAGGAAGAGAGGAAATACAAGACGTTTGATGATCTGCCCGGACCCTCCCTCCTCACCAATATATACTGGGTGTTCTGCAGAGGATATCTCATGTATGGACACGAGCTGCAGGTAGTCACAAAGTAATGTAGGCTGCAAATAAGAACCGAAGCAACCGACAACCAACCTGCTCTCATACCAAGCGTCCTGGTTGTCAGTGTCGGCTTTGCTGCATTTCTTGCCATTTAGTTTCTAATGATCCCAATAATAATAATAATAATAATAATAATAATAATAACGTCATTACTTCTGCTCAACTTCTCTCAGCGGCGAATAACGTAATATATATGTCCCGGAATTCTGCTGGAGGACACAATGAATAATGATGTAATAGGACGGATACATAATAACTAATACTCCTCTGATATCATCAATGTCAGGATGTCTTCAAGAAGAAGTATGGGCCGATGTGGAAAACCTCACTGGGACGATATATTACCGTCAACATCTCAGATGTGGATCTACTGGAGTCAGTACTGAGACAAGAAGGAAAATACCCTGTAAGGCTGGACATGGAGCTATGGAAGATACACAGGAGGAAGAGAGGCCTGGGGCTCGGACCCTTCACCGAGTAAGATACAAGGAATGATATGGTCACATTCTATAAATTATTAGTAGTAGGGGGCAGTATTATATCAGTTATATTCCTGTACAAAGGAGTAGTATTATAGTAGTTATATTCTTGTACATAGGAGCAGTATTATAGTAGTTATATTCTTGTACATAGGAGCAGTATTATAGTAGTTATATTCTTGTACATAGGAGCAGTATTATAGTAGTTATATTCTTGTACATAGGAGCAGTATTATAGTAGTTATATTCTTGTACATAGGAGCAGTATTATAGTAGTTATATTCTTGTACATAGGAGCAGTATTATAGTAGTTATATTCTTGTACATAGGAGGTAGTATTATAGTAGTTATATTTTTGTACATAGGAGGTAGTATTATAGTAGTTATATTCTTGTACATAGGGGCAGTATTATAGTAGTTATATTCTTGTACATAGGAGCAGTATTATAGTAGTTATATTCTTGTACATAGGAGCAGTATTATAGTAGTTATATTCTTGTACATAGGAGTAGTATTATAGTAGTTATACTCTTGTATATAGGAGCAGTATTATAGTAGTTATATTCTTGTACATAGGAGGTAGTATTATAGTAGTTATATTCTTGTACATAGGAGCAGTATTATAGTAGTTATATTCTTGTACATAGGAGTAGTATTATAGTAGTTATATTCTTGTACATAGGAGGTAGTATTATAGTAGTTATATTCTTGTACATAGGAGTAGTATTATAGTAGTTATATTCTTGTATATAGGAGTAGTATTATAGTAGTTATATTCTTGTACATAGGAGGTAGTATTATAGTAGTTATATTCTTGTATATAGGAGTAGTATTATAGTAGTTATATTCTTGTACATAGGAGTAGTATTATAGTAGTTATATTCTTGTACATAGGAGGTAGTATTATAGTAGTTATATTCTTGTACATAGGAGTAGTATTATAGTAGTTATATTCTTGTACATAGGAGGTAGTATTATAGTAGTTATATTCTTGTACATAGGAGTAGTATTATAGTAGTTATATTCTTGTACATAGGAGTAGTATTATAGTAGTTATATTCTTGTACATAGGAGCAGTATTATAGTAGTTATATTCTTGTACATAGGAACAGTATTATAGTAGTTATATTCTTGTACATAGGAGCAGTATTATACTAGTTATATTCTTGTACATAGGAGGTAGTATTATAGTAGTTATATTCTTGTACATAGGAACAGTATTATAGTAGTTATATTCTTGTACATAGGAGGTAGTATTATAGTAGTTATATTCTTGTACATAGGAGCAGTATTATAGTAGTTATATTCTTGTACATAGGAGGTAGTATTATAGTAGTTATATTCTTGTACATAGGAGTAGTATTATAGTAGTTATATTCTTGTACATAGGAGGTAGTATTATAGTAGTTATATTCTTGTACATAGGAGGTAGTATTATAGTAGTTATATTCTTGTACATAGGAACAGTATTATAGTAGTTATATTCTTGTACATAGGAGTAGTATTATAGTAGTTATATTCTTGTACATAGGAGTAGTATTATAGTAGTTATATTCTTGTACATAGGAGGTAGTATTATAGTAGTTATATTCTTGTACATAGGAGTAGTATTATAGTAGTTATATTCTTGTACATAGGAGTAGTATTATAGTAGTTATATTCTTGTACATAGGAACAGTATTATAGTAGTTATATTCTTGTACATAGGAGCAGTATTATAGTAGTTATATTCTTGTACATAGGAGGTAGTATTATAGTAGTTATATTCTTGTACATAGGAGCAGTATTATAGTAGTTATATTCTTGTACATAGGAGTAGTATTATAGTAGTTATATTCTTGTATATAGGAGTAGTATTATAGTAGTTATATTCTTGTACATAGGAGTAGTATTATAGTAGTTATATTCTTGTACATAGGAGGTAGTATTATAGTAGTTATATTCTTGTACATAGGAGTAGTATTATAGTAGTTATATTCTTGTACATAGGAGTAGTATTATAGTAGTTATATTCTTGTACATAGGAGTAGTATTATAGTAGTTATATTCTTGTACATAGGAGCAGTATTATATAAGTTATATTTTTGTATGGTGTATTCTGTATGCCGCATTTTCTGTCCGTTGCTCATAGACCTCAATGTTAAAAAAATAACGGACACTTGCTGCATGTTGGATTTTTTTTGTCTAAGGGAGAACTTAGAATTCAAGTATATACAATGTATATATGGCCAGTAATAGTGTTATTATTCATGTATATAGGTACTGAGCTATAATCCCATTGTTCTCCTTCAGTCTCCATTGAGCAGGATCGGTTGCAGTCTTCTATATGACTTTATATCTGTGTATTACTATCTTGGCTTTCTCCTTAGGGAGGGGCAGCGCTGGCATTCTCTGAGGACTGTGCTCAATAAGAGGATGCTGAAACCTAAGGAGTCTGTTCTGTACACGGAGGTGATTAATGAGGTAGTGACCGACTTCCTGGAGATGCTGGACGATATGAGGAAGATGTCTCCGTCCGGAGTGATGGTGAACGACTTAGCCAACGCCCTCTACAGGTTCTCCTTCGAAGGTGAGGTAAATCCATGAAGGGAAAGGCGGATGAGCAGGTTCATAGAGACCACAAGTAATAATAGGATGTATTATCTCCATGGGGTCTGACTAAGAAAACTGCACCAGAAAGTGGAGAAAGTGAAAATTACAGAGACATTTGATACTTCCCCGGACTGTTCTAGAATCTAGAAAAAGTGACGCAGCTACAATGAATTGTAAAATGCATGAATTTGCTCCTTCTTTGCAGAGATATATGTATTGTCCTGCTCTCACAGCTGGGGGTCTCGTACCCAGACCAGTTTTAGAGAAAACAAAAGAAATTTGTTACTGAGCTGATCTGTAGGGGTGCTTGGAGCCGGACCCACACTGATCTGATATTGATGGCCCTATAAATCCAACTGCTTAGCTAAGCTGTATCTAGTAGTAAGGAGGGGTGGGGGCCATTTTTGCCCAAACCTTTCTCCTGGACTCCAGACTGACTCTCACCCTGATACATTGTTACAAAGTGCCAGCCGTGTAAGGAGGAATAACCAGGTCAGGACAGTCTCGGCCTCTGGAGAAGGATATACGTTATGTCCAGGTCATAGGTCAGGTATAATCTCAGCTTTCATTGCCTTTCAGGGATCTCGTACATTTTGTTTGAGACGCGTATCGGATGTCTACAGAAGGTCGTCCCACCGGAAACCAAAAAGTTCATCCAATCCGTAGGGGATATGCTGAAATACTTGGTGTATGTCATCTTCCTACCAAGCTGGACCCAGAACATCTTACCTTACTGGAAGAAATACGTCCAGAGCTGGGACAACATCTTCCACTTTGGTGGGTTTATATTCTTGTATATTAGGAGTGCAGCTTTGGGTGTGAGTAGAGACAGAAGTCAATGTGATATTAATCTGTTACTGAGACAATTTCCTACAATATGATGTTTCTTAAACCGCAATGAGATAAAGAGCAATCTGCATTAAATCTATAGGAAATAAGCTGATAGACGAGAAGATGCAGCAAATAGAAGAGAGACTGGAGCGCGGGGAGGAGGTACAAGGAGAATACCTGACTTACCTGCTGTCCAGCGGGAAACTGACCATGAAGGAAATCTACAGCAGTGTGGCCGAGCTGCTGCTGGCGGGAGTGGATACGGTATTCAGCACTGCCCCGTTATATGACTACACAACACTGCCCCATTATATGCAGGGATAAGACTACACAACACTGCCCCATTATATGCAGGGATAAGACTACACAACACTGCCCCATTATATGACTACACAACACTGCCCCATTATAAGACTACACAACACTGCCCCATTATAAGACTACACAACACTGCCCCATTATAAGACTACACAACACTGCCCCATTATAAGACTACACAACACTGCCCCATTATAAGACTACACAACACTGCCCCATTATATGACTACACAACACTGCCCCATTATATGACTACACAACACTGCCCCATTATAAGACTACACAACACTGCCCCATTATATCCAGGGATAAGACTATGCAACGCTGCTCACAGCTGAGGGGTTGTTACAGTTGTATCCAGTCTTAAATACAATGTCTCAAATAAACTGATAAGCTTTTCTACAGACCGGATTTAGGGTCAGTTCACATGGCAAAAATTTAAGAGGAAATTCATCTTAATTTTCCGCTGCCAGCTTTTTGGCACAGCTAGCCACGACGGGAAGCCAATGCAGTAACATCATCATTCCATCGCAGCATCCCCACCCTGATTGACCCCGGATCAGGAGGGAGTCTCCAGCTATCTACAGCACTCATTAGAGGCTGATTCCAACTCCTTCTTCTCCTCCTCAGACATCGAATACTCTCGCCTTTGGCCTGTATCATCTCTCAAGAAGCCCGGACATCCAGGATGCATTGTATGAAGAGGTGACGTCCATTGTGCCCGGGTTGGCTGTTCCTACTGGAGAAGACATCGCCAAGATGCCACTTCTGAGGGCAGTGGTTAAAGAGACGTTAAGGTAGAACTAGTGGGGGAAGGGTTAATCACTGGATAGAGACTTCCAAAACAAGGCGACCAATACATCAGATGACACCAAAAATACCGCACCTCTATCACTAATCCACTTAGTCGCACCCCTTTCAGTAACGCTCAGAACTAGTAGGTGTAAAAAGTATAAAAGTGTAAAAAAAATTGCAACAATTTACATCAGAATTCAGGCTGATAATGCAATGGAGACTCTGATGCAAATGGGAACGTGGCCGTAGTAAATCTAAACTTTCTATATTGTGTTTCTCCCTTCCGTCTTCCTTAGGATGTATCCTGTGGTGTCAACCAACTCCAGAATCGCCACGGAGAGTGATATAATTATCGGAGATTACTTCTTTCCTAAAGGTGTAAGTGATTCAGATCTCTCCTGTCCTGGTAGTTTGATATCACACATCAGTCTGGGATCCTAGGGGGATGCAGGGGAGTAACTACCGCAGAGGCAGCTGCCACAGGGCCCCGCTATTCCTAGTTACGCCACTGGGGGGATGCATACTCGGACCTTTGCAGCACATGGTTTGGTTATTGCTCCAATATATCTAAAATAATAAGTCATGTATTTCTCTTCTCAGTACTTTAGATAGTCAAAAGGTGGGATCAGATGAAAGGGTGTAAAGGAAGACTACAGGGTCGGGACTTACGGGCCCACCTGGCTAGTTGTGGTCCAGGGCCCAGTAGCCGCTGATACCTTTGATCCTCCTATAGCTACACCCCTGTTACCCAGCACGCTCCGGTGTAAATAATAAACGTCTCTAAATGTCTCTGTACTATATATAGCTGAGTCTTTCTTCCATCTTGTCTTCCAGACAATCTTTGCTCTTCAACACTATCAGATATCTCAAGATGAGAAAAATTTCCCAGACCCGAAGAAGTTTATCCCTCAGCGCTGGTTACGAGACCAAAAAGTAAAGAACAACCCCTTCAGCTCCATCCCCTTTGGATACGGCATCAGAGCTTGTGTGGGGCGACGAGTTGCTGAATTGGAAATGTATCTAATAATATCCCGGGTAAGTCTGACCTGACAAACTCATCAGCAAAGGGTCGGGACTCCAATCACTCGTACGGGTCAGCTTGGGTAAGGAGCAAATCCTGGGTAAAGTCAGACTGACGCCATCCCATGGGAGCGGTCCTGGTTATGGGAGGACACTCTCGTCTCCAGAGGGGTTTGGGCTTCAGTCCTTCCGTTTTCTCCCATTTATTCTAGATCTTCCCTTTTCGATATCTTGTTTCTTGGTCCCGCTTTGATAAGTGGTCCTTTATGCTCTAAAACAACCCATAACCTTATATAGTGTAACTACAATAGTGTCCTATAGGTAAAGACATTGGTGGTAATAGTCTTATAGTCTCATTAACTCTTTGACTGCTGAAGACCAGTTTGTGTGCTGTTTTCCTAGCTGGGAATTTGATTGGCTCTGTATTTAAGGGTCTCGGTCTAGGTCTGCGTCTTCTTTGTCTGTATGTAGGGGTGTATTATTCTTGAGGTGCCTTAGAAGAGGGTCACATGCACTACTTGTAACACATACCTCCCATGACATCATCTTATTTTACTGATGTCACATCTCATCATACAGAATATTCCCAGTAAAGACTAATGGCCGCCTGGGCTACCTCTAATATTCTCATTGGATTCCTCTCCATTTCCAGATCATTAAGAAGTACGAGCTGAGACCAGAGCCCGGTGCTCCGGAGATCAGAGCTGTGAACCGCATTGTCCTGGCCCCACAAAAGCAACTAAATCTGCAATTTCTGGAGAGACGCCCCATCCAGTGAGCGGCATCATTGTCAGCGGCGCTTGTTAAGTGAACACTTGCATCATTCAATACGTGACATATCAAATAAATGCCCTGTTAAAGGGACAGTGTCATCAGGATGGGACCCTTTAAACTGGTGTATCAGTATGGCAGCACATCAAAGGTGGCCTAGTAAGCACAACTGCAATCTCCAATCCCTGGCAAAGACGCGAGTCCAAGTCTGACCCTCCTGCCAAGGTATTAAATCAGTGGTCCAGGGCTATGATATTGATTGTTGCGGCCTCTTCATTACTTACTAAGCACAGCACCATACATTGCATAGTGGCTGTGCTTGGTATTGCAGCTCATCCCTATTCATTGGAATGAAACTGATCTGCAGCCTGCATATGACATCATTAAATTCATCCAATTCCACTTTGTGTCCTGAATTAGATTTATTTATTGCTGACTCCTCATATTCGGGAGCGGCGAGGGCTCATGGACAGGATGGCGACATTCACCTGGCTCTGTGACGGTTTGCTATAAGGCAGATTTTCCATATATTTGCAGCAGATCCCCATATGGCATGTTGTTAGTGCTGGTGAGGGGGCATTGTCTGCAATACACAAGATAGGGGATGTGTGTCATTGTTGTGGGTCCGATTGCTGGGGCCCCCAGTGATCCTGAGAATGGGGGTCATTGTGTCCTGTATGAATGGAGCCGTAGTGCAGACTCATGACTTCTTGGATTAGGTTGAGGATATAGTCAGGAGTCCTGATTATTTGTCTAGACTGGATACAATTGTAACAAACCTTCATCTGTTACAAATATTAGGTCAGAAAGGATTTTCACTTTCTGGAGGTTGATAACATTCACCGGCAGCGTTCAGAGATCTTGGTCCTGGTCTAGAAAGTTGCAGAATTTTCATTATACTGTGATTAGGCTTTAACGGTATAAATTCGGAGAGCCCCTTCTATAGAGAGCCCTGTGACTGTCTACCCCCTGCATGGACCAGCTGCATGCCAACAAGTCCGGCACCCCCTGCTGGTGCAGTCTCAGCTACAGGGAGTGAATACTAATGCAATGTATGTAAATAATTGAAGGAGTCAGAAGGGTTTATATGAACCTTTTAAGGGTTAAACCTAGACGCCGCCTGCCTGATCTGACCAATGAGCTTACAGCGTGTTCTTCCTCCAGGTTGATATAAACTACAATTACACAATATTAACCGGTTATTATAATGTCATGGAGTTCATGCTCAGGAGACAATTCGTATGGTGGCATGCAAGCCTGACACCCACAACATCGGATCAGCTATAGGTCTGGTATATACCGCCCCTCCCTCCTACGTTACATACATGTAACCTGAACCAGATGCCAGGATTAACCCCTAAGTGGCAGGAATGAATCCTACATGATAGCCTGAACAGCACCACAGAGCGCACATGGACTTGGTGCCTCATCTGGAAGGTTTCCAGCTCCGTTGCGATCTTCGCTCTCTTCTCCGGCCTCCATTTCCTCTAACCCTTTAAGGACCAGGTTGTGGATTGAAATAGAACAATTCAAGAATGCAAAACAGGAAACTCCTCATTTAGAAGCCGGCGACTACAAGTATCAGCCTGGTAACCAGTGCTGTGCTTTATATCAAAGACTGATGTAATGACCCATAAGGTGGTACTTATAGACACTGTATACTGCCCCACTGAGCGCCTATGGCTCCATAGTAAGATACCTACAAACCCTTTATGTGACGCCATAAGGACATAACTACTTCACCTTTCCTTGGCACCAGTTTTGCAGTACATTGTACTCGTGTTTGACGCCATATTTATGAACTCTTTCCAATACATATGAAAGTATCACAAAAACTGTCGCGGCTCATCTACTAACCTTCTCTACCAAAGACAATGCCAGGCCGCCATGCTGACTAATCTTATGTACGCTGCACTGGTAGAAGAGACTGGGACCAGTATAAATAAACCTCACCATCATTACATGTAGCTTATGGCCCCCATAGCTGTTTCAAAACTAAAACTCCCAGCATGCCTCTGGCTGCCATGTTTTATATCAGACATTAATAGTTCTTTGCTTTCAGGGCATGCTGGGAGTTGTAGTTTTTCAACAGCTCGAGAAACACAGAAAAACAAGTAGAATAATGAGAAGAATGTATTTAGGGTTCAGCAACATCTGCACATCGGCTTATGTGGAACTACAACACCCAGCATGTTCTTGAAACTCCTATAGATGTGAATGGAGCATGCTGGGTGTTGTAGTTTTGCAGCAGCTGTTGAGACGCAGGCTGGAGATCAAACCAAGCACTTCTAATAATAAGAATAGAGTTCCCCTTTAAATCCTTTGCACTACAAATCCATAGCCACATTATTATCACCTCGCCTTATATCAGTTTTCCTATTTTGTGCCCCTGTCCCAGCTACTGTTTGTCCCCTCTCCTTATCTACAGTCTCCAGTATATTGCTTCGTTATGGCACCATACAGTAGCCTTCCCTCCACTTCACACTATGTCACTTGCTGTTCTGTACTTGGCAAGGAAAGGGTTGTGGGAGGGGAATCTGTAAGAGGCCAGGAGCAGCCATAACACTCTGTGCAGCCATGATCAGAGCTGCTGTCAGGAGCTGCTATTACATGGGGACCAGGAGCCGGATCCGTCCTCTGCTGCAGACATGCAGGCTCAGGGTCACCCAGGGCAGAGCCTTACATGGGGCTGCAGCTGCCGGAATAGCCCAAGGGCACAAGAAGATGAAGACGTTTGATGATTTACCTGGACCCTCCCTGCTCACCAATATCTACTGGATGCTCCTGAAGGGCTACCTACTGTACGGACACGAACTACAAGTCAGTCTTTATGTATTTGTTACATTGTGTTTATGACTTTGTTGTTACATTGTTGCATTTTGTTAGTTTCCATTTCTAGGCATGGGGCAGAGCTGTCTCTACTGATCTCTATCTCTCAGGGGCTAATATAGGGGCGGCACAGCTAAGGGGGTATACAGGGGTATATGTAGTGACTGCCAGGGGAGGGGGCGCCTCAAGGCACTTTACTTTGACTAAGGTATTTAGTTGGGTCAGTAATAGTCTAGTAGCTGCAGCTTTGTGAGTAACCAGTGACCAGGAACGTCTCACATGAGACAGAAGATCCAGCTCTGACCTGTCACATGTCCTGTAAGACAACATTCTCTCCTTAGGTGGCGCCCTGCTAAAGTTGTTTTCTTATTCCCTTAAGATTTAGTTTTAGTTTTTATTAATGAATTACGAGGAAAATTAATTTTAATACAAATGGTTCCAATGATCCACCCCGGGGTGAAAACAGCCTAAAACAGAAGTAACTGGCAAAACAAATGGGCACCAAAGAGGATGAGATAAAGGGTTAAATGTGGTTGGGACACTGATCTCATGAAGGTGACAGACAGAGGGGCTCTGGGCATAATAACTGGCATTATAGCGGGCAGATAGGGACATATGAATGATTTCAATAAGTGGTAATAACTCTGGGCCACCTCAGTGCCATGTACAGAGGGCAATGCCCATCATCAGAGGTAGGCGAGGTCTGGCCCAAACAGATTCTGAGCATAAGAACTGACATCGAGATGGGCGGATAGGTTCGATTTCACCCCAGATCCATCTCAGATATGAAAGCCTTAATGCAGGACTTTTGGCCATAATAACGTCTTGGACTATTGCCCTAGTGACGGTCTAGCAATGACCGGTCTTATTCTGAGCCTTGTGTCCCATCAGTCGCTTGGTTATAGTTTTATTATACAGAGTCCTGGGCTAGTTTTGTATCCTTGTCTTGTTGTGGTTCTTTTCCTTTGTATTTATGTGGTTTTGTGGTTCACCACTTGGGATCTGCTGACTGCTGACTGTTTCCTGCATCGGTTAGAGCAGGGGTAGGGAACGTACGGCTCTCCAGCTGTTACAGAACTACAACTCCCAGCATGCATACTTGCTCTGTTGTTCTTGGAACTCCCATAGAAGTGAATGGAGCATGCTGGGAGTTGTAGTTTCACAGCATCTGGAGAGCCAAAGGTTCCCTACCCCTGGGTTAGATGAAAGCCTCGCTCTGTCTTAGAGAGTCGCTGTCTGCACAGAGTCTAAATTCTTGGAAGTAAACCCAGGACAATTGCAGGTGCGGCCCAACAACAGCAGTTATTTGTGCAGCATTGCTGGCCAAGGGTTCATTTTATACAGGCAAGGGACTAGATTTACAGGTTTTGCTATGACATGACAAAATCTGAGTGTGTGTGAATTTAACCTAACAAGACAGAAACTTATAAAGGGGTCTTCCGCTTCCCCCAGACATGAGGCATCAGTGGTTCAGGATCCTTCTATATAGGAGGAACACTGCGCTCTACTCAATACGAGTACTCCACCTCCAGGACCTCAGTACATAAACTGCTATACAGTGACTGAGATCTCCCATAGACACTCCTATGAGTAGTCGGCATCTCTGCACTATATACAGCACAATGAAGATGGTGATACATATTAGATGAATCTCAGTATCTGATGGACCCAAGGAGTATAACCTGGACCCAGGGTGACAGCTTTATAGTGTAATAAGTAACTTTTATCAGGTCAGTACAAGGTTTATCTTCATTCGCATATCCAGAACCCGCTGAGCACATAATTGTAGATCTCAATACAGGAGAATTCAATCATCCATGAAAGGTGAAAAATGCATCCAATCTGCCCCCTACCCCCCCCCCCCCCCAAAAAAAAAAATGACAAATATAATGTCCATAAATCAAGGGAGGGGTATAAAAATGGCTCCCATTGGCCGTCATGTAAACGTTTGCCTATGTTGGGGCTGCAAAAGAACCCATGGCGGTCCCGCAGCAGATAAACATCATCCCGAAGAAGAAAACAATCGCTCCAGAAGATGGAATCAGGTCATGTTACAGAAGAATCAGCACTGACCCAGAGTTAGGGATGACATTGCTGACTACAGATAGGCCCCTGGCAGGTCCACAATTGCTGTGGTATATCTATGACCGCTGCTCCTATATTTGGGCTCCATAGTAACTGCATGGGTGCCCTTTAATCTTAGGCAGGGTCAACATTCTACCACTTGACTTCTTGGTGATCAGTGATCAGATATGCATTTTGTTTTGCAGTCTGTCTATAAGAAGAAGTATGGCTCAATGTGGAAAGCTTCCTTTGGCCCATACACATCTGTGAATATCGCCGATGCCGATCTCTTGGAGACCTTATTGCGCCAGGAGGGAAAGTATCCGATGAGAAGTGACATGGCGCTCTGGAAACTACATCGGGAACTGCGGGACCTGGCTCTAGGCCCTTTTACTGAGTATGTTATTAATTATGGAGAATGGAATAACCACAGCTGAGGTCCCAAATTTGGGGATTTCTATTTTTTTTTTTTTTTTAGACAAGTCTTATTTTAAACATATTTTGTAGAATTTTTTTATAATGTTTTTAAATCTTTTCTAGGTTATCAATTATATTTATAAATCTTCCTAAAAATCCTGCAGTTCTGACTCTGGCTGCTAAGCAAAATAATATACTGAGACTTTCTGTTTTCTGTAGGAGGTTTTCTTTGCAGCAGTGACCTCACTTGCAGCACACTGCAACCATGTCTATATAGATAAGACACAGAATCCAACAGTCACGATAGGTGATTTCACATCTTATCAACTCCCCTCTGCACAATAACCTCTGCCCAGGACACACAGCAAAACTCTCCCATAGAAGTCAATAGGGTCTGCTCCAGATCACTGTGTCTTTGGCCAGTGGTTCATCCCCAGTAGACTAGAAGTCACAGACTATTTTAGGCTTAGTGGTAAGAGTTGGAATTGTGAGATTTTTAGGATTTTTGAAAAAGATAACATGGAAAATGAAAAACAACATGATTAAGAATTCTTGAAAATAGGAAAGGCTGATCTTAGGCTTAGGTCTCAGGTCTAGGCATCAGTCTACACGTACTCATATACAGTTTGTGTTGCTCATGTGTTTCGGCAGAGAAGGTCACCGCTGGTATAGACTACGCTCCATCCTAAATAAGCGGATGCTGAAGCCAGCAGAGGCCGTGCTCTACACCGGGGCCGTCAATGAAGTGGTCACAGATTACCTGAAGACCCTCGATGACCTCAGGAAGGAATCGGCATCTGGGGTCCAGGTCAACGACATTGCAAACTGCTTTTATAGGTTTGCGTTTGAAGGTGAGTCGGATGTAGATCTTGGTTACTTATCACGAAACCAAAGATTTGGGATTCACTGCCTATCGGCTTCTGCCACAGAACAATGTATCCTCGAGATCTACTGTGTAAGAAGGTGTCAGGGCACGGTCGCCATCTTGGTCTGCATTTACATGGCTTTGCTTACCTTCTCTATTAGTTCCTTATCTATGGTATAGGTTTATATATTATGTCAGATTTAGCACATTGTATATTCCTTTTTATGTTACCTACATGTAGTATATTTCCCTGTTACAATGTAAATTATCCAGACATTGGGACCTCCGCTTTATATGTGTGGTCTCTCGGCTAGTCCCGTTCTATCAACTGAGAAGCAAAGACAATTGTAGACAACGCTCTGTGAGCTAAACACATCAGCGGCTGCTGCACAGGTCTCTCTACTAGTTTGCTACAATGTATCAGTCCAGCCCACAGTGTATTGTCTAGACTGGATACAATGTATCAGTTGAGGATTAGCTATATACTGTATTACTGCCTCTGAATGTATAAAGCAGAATGTCCACTCACTGACTGATAGCGGAGATTGTGACAATGGTGAGGGATTGAAATACTTTTTAGAAATTAAATGAATGGGGGTAACTGTGTGATTAGTCTGGGTCTGACTACTGGGACATCAAATGATGCTGAAAATGGAGGCCGCTTATACGTCTGATATGTAGCAGCCGGTCAGACATTTGCCTCCATAGAAGTGCCAGGATAGCCAAGCGCTGTACTCTGCTATCTCCAGCAAAGAATGAATGGAGAACCTGTGAGCAGGGAACAGGACCTCTAGAAGTTTCCAATAGTCATGTCCTATCCTTAGGACCAAAGACATCAATGGGGCAGCGCTGCAGTACATACAGTCACCACTATAGTCTGTGCGGCGACTGAGCTTGGTCTTGGTTTAGGGGATTTGGGGGATTCTGGATGTCAGACCTCCATAGATCTAATATTGATGACCATCAATACTAGGAACCAGATCACCCCTTTAAGCATCATTTCCATATAACAAGGCCTGACCTTTAAGAAGGACAATGATATGATATGTGACATGGCAGTCACTTCCAGGGGCTTCTGTGTCTTTTAATCTTGGATTCTATTTCCTTAGGGATTTCCTACATTCTGTTTGAGACCCGCATCGGCTGCTTAGAGAAGAACATTCCTCCCGAGACCAAGAAGTTCATTGACTCTATAGGGGCCATGCTGAAATATTCTTTATTTGTCACCTTTTTACCTCCCTGGACCAATAATATTCTCCCCTACTACAAGTTGTACATGGAAAACTGGGACAACATCTTTGACTTTGGTGAGTTACAGTGTGACAAATGTCAGGGAAGATGTCTGAAAGATCAGCACATGCTATTGCTGAAATACTCTGTGCTGATCAGATTTCCCACCATCTGATCAGTTGCAAGGTGTTCCACCAATTTTCACCCCAGCACTGGAGCCGGCCTAGTGAAGTCTTGTATTCTTATGAACAAATCTTCACTTTTTAACATCTTGTAACTTTCTAGGAAACAAGTTGATTGACCAGAAGATGCAGAAGATACAAGAGAGACTGGAGCGCGGGGAGGAGGTGCAAGGAGAATACCTGACCTACCTGCTGTCCAGCGGGAAGCTGACCAATAAGGAGGTGTATGGCAGCGTGGCCGAGCTGTTATTGGCTGGAGTGGACACGGTACTGAGTTCAAGGGAATGTGTTATCAAAAAATTATCTATTTTTTTTCTCAAGTTTTTCTGTTAAACAAATTTTATAGAAAATTTTCCATTTTCCATTTAGTCCTATGTCCTGCAATTTTCACTCTGCCTCCATAGTGATAGAGCAAATCTTCAAAAGACTGTAATACAGCTGTATTGTAATTTTTGGGACCAAAAAAAAAAATGAGGGCCCCGTGGAGCTTCAGGTTACACCTCTCTACATTGTGCAGGTACTGGCCAGGGCTCGGCCACCACCATCTAACCTGTGACTCTGTCTTGTATTCCCTCCTCTCAGACATCGAACACCTTGTCCTGGGCCTTGTACCACCTTGCAAGAGACCAGGAGTCTCAGAGATCCCTCCACCAGGAGGTGACCTCCATTGTCCCCGGAAATGGGATTCCCACGGCTGAGGATATCTCCAAGATGCCACTGCTCAAGGCCGTCATTAAAGAAATACTGCGGTTGGTTTTCTTGACTTATTATATCTGAGTTTATTTTCTGAGATAGATGTGAATATTTTATAAAGTTATGAGGTCATGTGACCACTGTATGAAGTGTTCACCTGTACCTGCGGCCAGACCAGGACTGTACATGGGATAATAAAGCGGATACATATATACTTAGAAATTCATATTGATACATTTATCGCATATATTGATACATTTTATGATACATTTTAGCAACTTGAGTTCCAAATCCCTTGCATAGGAATAGATTTAAAGTGCACATTTCATTTCTCCGCCTCCACCAACTTGCGCGCTTTTGATCGCTGCTCCATTGATTTTGGTACAGTTGGAATTTTTTCTCTATCCCCACCATTCCTGAGTTTTTGTACCCAATATACTAACTAGACTCCTTAATGTTAAGTGGGTGGTGTCAGACAGGAGCAGATAAGGGTCATGTGATTCTGATCTCTGAGTCAACCCCCTTTCCTGCTTCTTCCTGACAGCACACATGTGACATTAGAGGTCTAGTTAGCATATCAGCCACCAAAATGAACTGCACCAATTGCTCAGGAATGGTGGAGGTGAGAGAAAAAAAAATGCCAGATGTGCTGGAATCAGCAAAACTGCAACTATTAAAGGATGAAAAGAGCTCAAGTTGTTGGAGTTTTGGAAAAGTGATCTTTAAAATGCTAGTGGCCATCTCTCAGCACTAGGGGGTGCTGTGGTACATACGACCTGCTGGTGTTTGCTCTGTATCAGGAAAACTGAGCTCCAACCATGATAAACATATAAGGAAAGAATGTATTTGTTTTGTTTTTTTTAAGTGACGCATTCATGTCCTGCTGGGGATAATATTGTGACCTCTTTTCTTCAGGATGTATCCGGTTGTGCCGACTAATTCCAGAGTAGCGGTGGAGAAGGAGATTGTCCTTGGAGATTTTTGTTTCCCTAAAGATGTAAGTCCATAAAGGGAAGGATAATGAAAACCTCCTGGGGATGATCTAAGCTCTTGTGTTGCGCTGAGCACCTTGGTCTACAGCTTCTTCGGCACTTTCTGTGGCACGTGGATTCTCACCAGACTTTTACTTTTTCTTTTCCACCGCAGACACTTTTTGCCTTGCATCATTTCGCCATCTCTCGAGATGAGAACAATTTTCAAGAACCAAACAAGTTCTTCCCTCAGCGCTGGCTCCGGGACCACAAGATAAAAAATAACCCTTTCAGCTCCATTCCATTTGGATACGGCATTAGGGCTTGTGTTGGGCGGCGCATCGCTGAACTGGAGATGCATTTGGCCTTGTCCCGGGTAAGTTAACATTGTCCATTTAGATATCTGTGACATCTTACCCAGTGGCATTCGACTAGTGCCAAGGGATTGCCCAAGATGTTGCTACTTTCTTTGAGAAACAGCACCACACTTGTCCAATGGTTGTGTCTGGTACTACACGTCAGCTTCACTGAAGTGACTAGAGCTGAGCTCCATTACATCTTACCATGCATATGTATGAGGGTAACCTATGTATCACATATAGATAACAGTAACAATCTTTGATACATAATTTTCACTAAGCCACACCCCCTTTTTTAGCACAATACAGTGGGTGGAGCTTATTAAATACCATGGTTATCATATTAGTATTACTATGTATGTATCTGTTCACGTCCTCTCACATACCTGTATGTGACGCCTTCATGCCACTTTATCCTCAGATTATTAAGAAGTATGAGATCCAACCAGATCCTCAAGGTGGCGACATTACATCCATGGCAAGAGTTGTCCTAACACCAAGTAAGCCTATAAATGTCCAGCTGCTGGAGAGGAAGTGTCCTTGAAGACCAAAGGATCAGGCGGCAGCAGGAAGTCACTGACATCACCGGCAGGCGACGCCGTCCATACAGTATACACCATAGGGTGTCGTCTGGGCCGAGCAGTGAACTCTGGGAGGAATATTCATATTGGTGAATGGAGAATGGAACTTTTTTTTTTTCATTTTAACAATTTATTTTTAATCCCACTAAAGAAAAAAAAAAGATTTTTTTTTTAGAGAAATAAAATAATTGCTATATTTTTGCTAGAATAAAACTTTTATTAAAGGAATATTTCCAAAACTTACTAAATCCGTGCGCTGCTTAGATCGAAGGACTGAGACTGTCACATCTGTAAGAATGCACCGAAGATGATGTAGTGTAACCTCACAGCTGCACAGTGTAGGGACAGTACGGTGCAAACATTCACCGGAGTCACACGTCATATATGAATCTTGCAAAACTGAGCGATGTGTTTTCCTGCCACATGTCTTATGACTAGAGAGGCGGCTTAGCCCTGACCTAATAATGAAGAATCATTGTCCCCAGAAAGCTTTACAATGCTCTCAGCTATGAAACTACAAGAGACTCAGTAAGAACATGTGAATCAGAATTAGCAGATTTAGACAATCACTAAGCTGTACATTTCTACACTTCATAGCTAAATATCATCTTGGGTTACATCCGGGTAGCAAACTGCGCTCACTATTCTGCTGGTGCAGTCACTGTGTACATACATTACATTACTTATCCTGTATTATACTCCAGAGCTGCGCTCACTATTCTGCTGGTACAGTCACTGTGTACATACATTACATTACTTATCCTGTATTATACTCCAGAGCTGCGCTCACTATTCTGCTGGTGCAGTCACTGTGTACATACATTACATTACTTATCCTGTATTATACCCCAGAGCTGCGCTCACTATTCTGCTGGTACAGTCACTGTGTACATACATTACATTACTTATCCTGTATTATACTCCAGAGCTGCGCTCACTATTCTGCTGGTACAGTCACTGTGTACATACATTACATTACTTATCCTGTATTATACCCCAGAGCTGCGCTCACTATTCTGCTGGTGCAATCACTGTGTACATACATTACATTACTTATCCTGTATTATACTCCAGAGCTGCGCTCACTATTCTGCTGGGGCAGTCACTGTGTACATACATTACATTACTTATCCTGTATTATACTCCAGAGCTGCGCTCACTATTCTGCTGGTACAGTCACTGTATATACATTACTTATCCTGTATTATACTCCAGAGCTGCGCTCACTATTCTGCTGGTACAGTCACTGTGTACATACATTACATTACTTATCCTGTATTATACTCCAGAGCTGCGCTCACTATTCTGCTGGTGTAGTCGCTGTGTACATACATTACATTACTTATCCTGTATTATACTCCAGAGCTGCGCTCACTATTCTGCTGGTACAGTCACTGTGTACATACATTACATTACTTATCCTGTATTATACTCCAGAGCTGCGCTCACTATTCTGCTGGTACAGTCACTGTGTACATACATTACATTACTTATCCTGTATTATACTCCAGAGCTGCGCTCACTATTCTGCTGGTACAGTCACCGTGTACATACATTACATTACTTATCCTGTGTTATACTCCAGAGCTGCGCTCACTATTCTGCTGGTACAGTCACTGTGTACATACATTATATTACTTATCCTGTATTATACTCCAGAGCTGCGCTCACTATTCTGCTGGGGCAGTCACTGTGTACATACATTACATTACTTATCCTGTATTATACTCCAGAGCTGCGCTCACTATTCTGCTGGTACAGTCACTGTGTACATACATTACATTACTTATCCTGTATTATACTCCAGAGCTGCACTCACTATTCTGCTGGTACAGTCACTGTGTACATACATTACATTACTTATCCTGTATTATACTCCAGAGCTGCGCTCACTATTCTGCTGGTACAGTCACTGTGTACATACATTACATCACTTATCCTGTATTATACTCCAGAGCCCCCATAATAGTAACCATAGAGCCCCCATAATAGTAACCATGTAGCCCCCATAATAGTAACCATGTAGCCCCCATAATAGTAACCATGTAGCCCCCATAATAGTAACCATGTAGCCCCCATAATAGTAACCATAGAGCCCCCATAATAGTAACCATGTAGCCCCCATAATAGTAACCACAGCGCCCCCATAAGGGTGTCAGACACAGAAGCCAGCACAGACTCTGGTCAGGATATCTTTGGATTTGTAAAGTTAAATCCAGCTCCAATAAATAGAATCACCCAACTTTCTCAAGATACTCAATGATGAGTTTTATTACAAATCTGTGTCATTGTCCACCTGTGCAGATATACAGTCACGACCCTAAGAAAGCTGGATACAAACCCGTCTAGTAGATGAGGCTTATGCAGCTTTCTTATTAGAGTCTGTCGAAAACAGAAGTTGCATGAACAGATCTGCCGCTCAGGAATCTGAAAAAGCTGGGATGTAATCTTTGTCTAATGGCTGCTGATTCCCCCTTCCTGGAAACAGCTGAGTATAACAAGCAGAACCTATAGGTTTACATGTAACACTGCATTCCTAAAGCTCAATAGGGGGTGGGATTTGGGGAGGATGAGGGCAGGCAGGTACCTTGATAAGACCATGCAGGTGTTGAAAGGAAACAGTCAGTCCTGCAAGATGATAGCAGCTTGGTTGGGAAGAGGCATCCGCTCTGTCCTGCAAACATCCCCCAGACTCCCTGCGGCCAGGTATAAGGCTTCTCTGGGGGTCTCACAAGTACAGGCTGACCATGAGAGAAGACTCAAGACTATTGATGACTTACCTGGCCCCAGCCAACTGGAATCCCTCTACTGGATAGTACTGAGGGGCTATATCTTCTACATGCATGAACTGGAGGTAAGAGAAGCCCAGACAATTATTACACCACCTGCCCCTTTAATGATCAGCCATATAGCGGGACATGTGCATTGTGCAGATTGCGGCTTTAGCTTTGTGACTTTTTGTATCTGGAGGGAATGTGCAACACGGAAATTAAACTATTAACAAACTTGTTGCTCAGGTTTTATGAAATCGAAGCCATCTCTATTGTGTTAGAAGACGGTAGAAGAACTGAGCTTTTACAATGTGTGTGTGCGTGTAACCAAAGAAAACTATAGTATAATAGAAAACAAGGAAGGGAGATCATCTCTACAATGTAGTATGAAAGGTTAACTGCAGGGTGGAATTGTATCTACTATATGCCCAAAGTACCAGTAAGAAGGGTAGAAACTACCTGCACTACAACCCTACTGCTTGACAAGGCAGGTGGTAGACTCCAGAGCTGCGCTCACTATTCTGCTGGTGCAGTCACTGTATACATACATTACATTACTTATCCTGTATTATACTCCAGAGCTGCGCTCACTATTCTGCTGGGGCAGTCACTGTATACATACATTACATTACTTATCCTGTATTATACTCCAGAGCTGCGCTCACTATTCTGCTGGGGCAGTCACTGTATACATACATTACATTACATTACTTATCCTGTATTATACTCCAGAGCTGCGCTCACTATTCTGCTGGTACAGTCACTGTGTACATACATTACATTACTTATCCTGTATCATACTCCAGAGCTGTGCTCACTATTCTGCTGGCGCAGTCACTGTGTACATACATTACATTACTTATCCTGTATTATACTCCAGAGCTGCGCTCACTATTCTGCTGGTGCAGTCACTGTGTACATACAATACATTACCTATCCTGTATTATACTCCAGAGCTGCGCTCACTATTCTGCTGGTACAGTCACTGTGTACATACATTACATTACTTATCCTGTATTATACTCCAGAGCTGCGCTCACTATTCTGCTGGTGCAGTCACTGTGTACATACATTACATTACTTATCCTGTATTATACTCCAGAGCTGCGCTCACTATTCTGCTGGTACAGTCACTGTGTACATACATTACATTACTTATCCTGTATTATACTCCAGAGCTGCGCTCACTATTCTGCTGGTGCAGTCACTGTGTACATACATTACTTATCCTGTATTATACTCCAGAGCTGCGCTCACTATTCTGCTAGTACAGTCACTGTGTACATACATTACTTATCCTGTATTATACTCCAGAGCTGTGCTCACTAGGACTATATATCTATAATACATAGTGTATGACAGTCAGGGCTCCTAGGAACCTTTTGGTCCAATTTCTAGTGCACTAAGGCAAACACAGCCAATAAAAAAAAAAAAAAAAAAAGAGCTGTTACATAAAATCACTGCAATGTTACTGCTATACTCTCCATCTATGGGGTCAGATGGTGCAGAGGAGGATGTGCTATGAACATAAGGTGACTGTTCCAGCCTGAGCTGTAGTCCTAGCCTCTATAGGTGGAGGAGACAACTCACCGGCTGCAAATAAGAGAGAGAAGAATGTTTCCACCATTAAAGTAAAGCATATCCATCTTTAAAGAGCTGGTTCTCCATAGCAGAGCCTAAGAGTTGACCCCGAGTGACACATCAGAGACAATGGGGAGACTAAGACTCTTGTGAGGGACTGTGCCACAATGATATGAAGAGACAGAAGGATTGGAGCAAGCCTACATAAGACCTGGGCTTAGTTCTCCAAGATGGTGGTGGGAACAACCTCCCTGCCCAGCTCTGTCATAAACGATCTCCCTTTTCACACCGAATATTGATGAGATTTAGTTCTATTTTCTTTATGTTAAGAATATTATTTACCATTAGCATACTTTGTTCACCTGCCTAAAACTTTTGCACTGAACTATGTCTATAGTAACATTGGTGGCGCAGGACTACAGCCTAATAGCACCCATTAAGACTTGCATGAGAGATTCAAGTCTAGAAAGATTCTCCAGGAGATAAGCACAGATGTGTATGTAAGCTAACAAACACTAGCGTAAAATGTAACTCTTATTAGTCAGCTAAAACCATCAAACCTCATCTACGAGGGCTAAAGCCTTACAAGTATTCAATACTGAAACTTCCCCACTGTGGGACTATTAAAGGATTATCTTATCTTATCTTAATTAAATCCAGAATGCCCCGGGGATCACCAGATAATTACTGATCCAACTGCATTTCTTCCCAAAAATCTGAAGGGGTATTGTATGGGAAGTCCTAAGTCCAGTCCGACCTGTCCATCTATTACTGGTATTTGTAATGAACCTTTTTAGGATCCCAGTGAATCTCCATATACCAGGGAGATGTTTCTTTGTCACTAATTCACTTGCTCTAGGGGATGACCTAGAATAATAGTGGTTGGGGGGAGGGTATAGCTGTAAGACAGTGGTATATGGGGATTCACTGGGATCCTAAAAAGGTTCATTACAAATACCAGTGATAGGACAGGTCGGACTGGACTTACGACTTCCCATATGATGCCCCTTGATTTTTGGGAAGAAATGCAGGTGGATCAGTAATTATCTGGTGATCCCCGGGGCATTCTGGATTTCATTGTATACTTGTAAGGTTTTAGCCCCAGTAGATAATGTTTGATGCTTTTAGCTGACTTTAATAAGTTACATTTTATGCGAGTGTGTTTGTTAGTTTAGGTCACTTGCAGCATTCTACACAGGAATAGTACAAGATATGTATGTACAGCATCTACTAGCTAACGTGTGTGTACAGTATCTACTAGCTAATGCATGCCCAAGCAGGTAAGGTAGAAATTCCAGTCCATGTATACACCCGGGTCCTATGAGTGCTGGATACACTTCTGCTGATGCTGGTAGGGGGCCAATCTCTCTGTACTTTTCCACTGCAGGCTGGATATACTCTAGTATTGGAGTCTCCACCTCAGAGTCCTCCTAAAATCATTGGAGATAAATGTCTGCACTGAGGACTCTTCATTCTGCCAGTTTCAGTATAAAATCGTCGGAAATCGAACAGATCACATTCTGAGCATCCCAGTCTGAGCAAATCACAATAGTCACTGTCTTAAGGCCATGTGACCACAGCATGTAACAGTAATGCAATTTGGACACTAGCAATGGCTATATATACATAATACACAGTGATCCTCCTCTCTACAGAGTCTCAGGAAGGTCTTCCTGGGGGGGAGGGGGGTACGTCGTGCCGTATTCCTCCAGGGGTAATATGTCACTTATGATTTGTTCGAATTTATTTATTTTAATAAAGAGAAAACAACAAAAGAAATATGGCCCCATCTGGGTAACGAACATTGGTGGCCAGCGCATGGTTTGCATAGCCAGTCCTCAACTCTTGGAGACCCTACTGAAACAAGAAGGAAAGTATCCAATGAGGACCGATATGAATCTATGGAAGAGCCACCGGGACCAGAAGGGCTATTCCTATGGACCACTAACTGAGTGAGTATGAGGAGCGGCGGAGAACTTCTCCGAGAAGGGGCCATTCACTTAAATAAGTACTAGAGATCTTAGTGGGTTCTTTCGGTAGACATACGGGGGCTTGTTTTTTCCCAGAATTACTTGTGTACTTTGGCATTGTTTTGGAGTGCAATTCATTGTTGTATTTTTATTAAATATTTTTGGGATGGGGAATGAGCGAAAGCGGCAAATCTGTCATAGCGCTTGTGTTTGTTCATGTTTCGTGCAATTCACTTCAAATAATATGTTGGTACCACAGATCTAGGTTTGTTAGCAGTGGCGTAATTAGGAATGGTGGGGCCCCTTCCAAGAGGGGTACATGGGCGTGCAGGCTGTTTCTGAAGAAGAGGGTGGGGTGCAGGGTGTGTGCGATCAAGAGGGTTATCTGGAGGGGGGGGGGTTGGACTCCCCATTCCACCACACTCTTGCTCACTCACAGCCTGCACCCCCATTCCCCCTTTCTCACACACAGCCTGCACGCCCATGTACCCCTCTTGCTCACGCACAGCCTACCCCACCCATTCCCCCCTCTTGGTCACATAGGGCAGAATGTGAATAGGAGGGGTACATGGGTGTGCAGGCTTTATATGAGGAAGGAATAGGGGTGCAGACTCTCACACAGCCTGCACACCCATATACCCCTCCTCCTCACAGCCTATAACCCAACCCCTGCCCCCCCCCCCCCCCTAGGTAGCTCCATCCACAAAAAACACTCTGTTGGTGGATTAAAGGACCTTTGACATCATGTCTCAAGTCCTTCAATCTACTAGTATAGATGCCGGGACAGGGCCAGGGGACAGCAGGCAGGAGATAGAAGTTTCTGCTGTCACTATGCAGGGGCCTGGACAGCAGGCGGCCCCTGCTTGGGTGCAGTAGTAAAGGCAGCATTTGCTTACTTTACTACTGTTAAAAGATGGCCTGTGGAGGAGGCAGCCCCTGGCACTGCAGTAAATGGAGCCCGTTATGTGCTGGAGTATCCCAGGCCCTGTGGCAGCTGTCTCCACTGTTACGCCCCTGTTTGTTAGGCATATGGGGGCTTGTGGTTTGTAGGATTACTTTTATATTTTTTTTTTTGGAACTGGTAGTTTATTTTTATGTCAAGGTGTGAGCAGCACTTTAATGGAAGCGAGCTATTAATTCTATATGTATATTGTCTATAGAGAGGGACACCGGTGGCAGACGTTGCGCTCAGTACTCAACCAGAAGATGCTGAAACCCACCGAGGCGGCGAACTATGCGGAGTCACTGAACGACATTATCCCTGATCTGTTCAACAAGATCCAGGAGCTGAAAGCACAAAGTCCGTCAGGACACACGGTGGAAAATGTTGCCGGCTTGATGTATAAGTTTGCCTTTGAAGGTAAGTGCAGAGATTTGCCATTTATTAAAGGGTTAATCCATAGGTCATGCCAAAAAATGGTGCTCAACTCTAGGATCCCCATCTATCATGAAAATGGGTGTTTAGTAACCCATCTACCAACTCCCATCACCCATACGTCAGTGGAGTGGTGATGGTGCCAGGTCCTCTGCATTTAAGTCTATGGGTATTATAGAAGTAGAGCCCTCTACAAAAAGTTCCAAATTTGCTTTGTGTCTAGGTATAAGTTCTGTCATATTTGACACTCGCATCGGATGTTTGAAGAAAGATATTCCAGAAGAGACCCAGAAATTCATCAATTCTATCGCCATCATGCTGGCATGTGAATGTGCACTGCAACGTCTGCCAAGGTGGACCCGAGACTGGCTGCCATATTGGAGGCGGTTTGTGGAATCCTGGGATATAATATTTAATTATGGTAAGTGGTGCGGGTTCAGGTGACGTCTATAACTTACATGATGTCTGGGGATTAGGCTGCTGTAAGCTGATGTAGCCGTATAAGGGCTACAAATAATACGGAATAAATAATGATATATTAACTGTTTGGTGTGACGAATTTTGTCTAGATATGGCGTTTCCGTTCATTGTTGTAGCTATAGTAGTTTGTTCAAGGTGTTAGTACTACTGGCTAAGTCTGAGAGTTTCCAGTGTATGGTAAATTCATACCAGATCCACAGGTATGTCATAATTCATGTTACATAACCATCTGAGTACTGGTTATTGAACATGGGCACCAAGCCACTTCTAAATCACACCAAATGAGGTTTCTGTGGAGAGGAGTACAATTATTTGGTATGTCTGGGCATGTAACAGCATTTGACATTTGCCATATGTGGTACACACCCAAAACTATGGCATATTTCCAATATATGTCATAAGTCTCTGGATTCGGCACCAGTCACATGTGAGGGGATTCCAGAAAGTCTACATGGAGGTCCTAGACGTTCGGCACTTAACAAGCTTCCTCTGCCCAGTTCTTGGACCATTCCCTACTGACTTGCTGCAAAAGTTCTCCTCTGCTCTATATAATTCTGTACTGGCCAAAGCGGCAGAGCGACATCCATCAAAGGTGCAACATGGTTTTTAATGATTTAATAAAATGTAGGTTTTTGAATATTTCTAGGGACAAAATTAATCAATAAGAAAATGAAGGACATTGAAGAGTGTTTGCAGCGCGGCGAAGACCTAGGGGGCGCTTATCTCACTCACCTGCTCACCAATCTGGACGTGAAGCAGGTCTATGGGGTAATGCCGGAGATGCTGCAGGCTGGCGTCGACACGGTTTGTAATGTTTGGATGGCACTTATGGGACAGAGGTGCAACTTGAACATAATGTATGTAAAAAAAATTTTTCACTTATTCCAGACGTCTAACACCCTGACCTGGGCCTTATATGAATTAGCAAGAAACCCCGACATTCAGCAGTCCCTGTATGAGGAGGTGGTCCGGGTTATCCCTGATTGTAGTCCAAGCACTGAGGATATTGCTAAAATGCCCCTGCTGAAAGCAGTTATTAAGGAGACCCTGCGGTGAGTATGTCAACAAAATGCGCAACTTAAAGGGGTGGTCCAAGATTAGAAATGCATAGCTGCTTGCAAGAGGGGTTTGCCATATATCATTAGTACATGTCCCTAGTGGTGAGGTTGGATTTGACACAAACATTTCAAAAACTTCTCCCATAACCTATGGGTTTCTTCACCCAAAAATTACTATACTACTCTGGGGTTTGACCTTGAGGAGAAACTTCATAAACTCTCCTTCCTTCTCCTGGGCTCCCTTGGACTCCTCTTTTAGATGTCTTCCAGCCTCCTGGCTGACCTCATGGGCCCCGGGGTACTGCTGAGACCGGTGACTGGGCCTTGGCTATAGTATGACGCTTGTGTTAGTGCCTCCAGGGTATAATAGTTCACGTCAAACAAGCTCAGCACGAAACTAAACAGAAGGACGAACCTCAATAATATTCGTAAAGAATCTTACCACGTTTGCCCATCTCTAGACAGGATTGAGAACTTACAAAGTGTGGCCTGTTTGTGTCAGGATCCATGGGCCTATAAGGCCTCATAGAGAGACCAGAGTCCTTGTTGTGGGTCCTTAATAGATGCTTTATTCCAAAAAGAGCGCCACCCCAGTCTACAGGTTCTGTGTGATGCTGCAACTTAATTCACTTTAGTAGAGCTCAGCTGCAATAACACCAACTATGGACCAGTGTGGTGCTGTTTTTGGAAGAAAATGGACATGTTTTTTTGTAATTCTGAACATCCCTCTTAAATCTGATTCAACACAAATCTTTAGATTTCCTCTTCTTTCTTACATTCAGGATGTATCCGGTGGTTCCAGAGAACGGCAGAGTTGTAGCGGACAGAGAAGTGGTTCTAGATGGTTACGTATTCCCCAAGAATGTATGTATTTGAAAAATCACAATGAATAAAACCATATAAGCCCTTCGATCAGTGGAAAGTCTTTGAGCAGTGACTTAGAGGTCAATGTCCTTCTTTCTTGCAGACGCAGTTCGTCCTCTGTCACTATGTGCTCTCCAGAGACAAGGAGAACTTTCCTGAGCCGGACGGGTTTCTCCCGAGGAGATGGCTGCGGAGCGAGGGGATGAAGCATCACCCCTTCAGCTCGCTACCCTTTGGCTTTGGGGTTCGAGGATGTTTGGGACGTCGGGTGGCTGAGCTGGAAATGCACTTGGCTCTTTCTCAGGTGAGATGTCAATCCAGAATATATTTTACTACATTATTTTATGGGGGTGAAGCTCATGAAGTGTTTAAAGGTGCAACAAATATATTAGAATCCCCTGTAATAGATTTGTCACATCTAGTCTAACTCTACGCTGTCTAACCCTCATAGCTCCAACTTTCAGGGACACCATAGAACATTTACATATGATGAGCCAAACCTCTAATCCTAACCATGCCCCTTGTATTCCACCTGGTCTCTTTGGGTTTCAACTCTGTATAAAGCCCATCTAATGCCCCCATGTGGTATAATGCTCCCCCACAGTATCATGTCCACTTGTTGCTCCCACAGTATCTTGCGTTGTGGTCCCCACACAGTACAGTGACTTTCCACACATAATTTCTTCCAGTGACCCCACACAGTAAAATGTTCCTCTAGTGGCCCCCACACAGTATAATACACCCCACTCAGTATAATACACCCTTTCAGTCCCCACACAGTACAATAGTTTCAACACATGGGGATGAATGGTGGAGCCACTGGACCCAACTCTGTGTTCTCTGGATTCAAATTGAGTTGAAGTCTGGACATACTGCCTGACACCCAGGACAGCACGCATACCTTGGACCCCAAACCTGGGGCATGTGCAGTGAGGTACATTGAATTTGGATATCATAAGCCATGTCCCTTTGTGCCCCCACACAGTATAATGTGCCTATAGTAACCCTGACACTGAATCTCTCTCCCTTGGGACCTCCACATAGTATAATATCCCCCTCCGTACTATGGCACCACAGTAATGACCCCATCATTGTGGCTCCTAAAGTATATTGATGGGGTCCTAGCTGGGATATACATACTGCCTCCAAGAACAGCACACTATATGGGACAGTCCCACTGAATCCAGGATGGTTTAGAGAACCTTAATGCTGAGTGTAAGCCAATATTAATTTGCTGCCCCCTCCTGGTGACCTCTAGGGCTAGTAACAGTGTACATGGCTAGTATTGAAGTGGAGACAATTGTATCCAGTCTGGACTCTGTAAGCCAAATAGCCTGGACTCCAGACTGATACATTGTAACAAGTTAGCTGTGGGATTTGTGTTACTGTTGCTATGTTTAGCTCACAGAGCATTGTCTGGCATTGCTGTCCTGTTTCAGTAGAGCTGAGCTGCAATACCAGATACAGACATGGACAGGTGTGGCGCTGTTTCTGGAGAAAGCAGCCAGGTCTCTATTCCTGTAGAATCTATAGTAGGACTTGTCTCAGAATACATGATTGATGCTTTTGTTCTCCTGTAAATCCCTAGTTAATAAAGAAGTTCCAGGTATTGCCTGACCCAGACCTGGGAGAAGTTGGCACCAAAGGTCGCGTTATCCTCGTGTCCGACAAACCAATCAATCTGCAGTTTATTGATCGCCAATAATATTAGAAGAAAATAAGACTGACATAAATGTCCTGATCCGGAGATTGAAGAGGCTGGAGAATTTTATGGAAGATTTTATTATAACTATCAATTACACTGGAGACCAGAGGTCGGGGCACAAGAACCATGGTGGAAAAAATGGCTGAAGGGTTAAAACTATGACTGTACCACTAAGCACTGGATACAAGCCGGGGGAACTCATCTCTACTGTGGAATAGGTTTAAAGGCAGAGTGTCTGATATTTTTTTTATTCTTTAAACCAGGTTTTAATAATAAACATATTTATTAACAATATTTAATTTTTCAATTTCACTATATTTCAAAGAGTCTTATCCTGCAATTTTCACTGTAACCACTTAACCTAATAAAAGACCAACACTTGTCAATGCTGTACAGTTTGTTCTTTGCAACAGTCACTTCATTTACATCACAGGATTACAATACAAGAGAACACCTCTATAGATAACGCCACTGACCCATCATTACATCACTAATGACCATATGGTCTCCTCCTCCTTCCTGCGCCGTGTCTAGAAAATTCTCCCATAGACATCAGTGAGTCGGCTCCAGACTATTGCTACCTATGGCCATAATATTGCTGTAAAGCAGATCACTGAATTCTGTTAACAAAGCAGAAGATCAAGCAAGATGGCCGCCCCTAGAATTCTGGATATAAAACAATGATCTAGAACTCCACCCAAACATGTATAATCTATAACTAGCTGTGGAAGACTTCAATGTCTGTCCATCAAGACAAGCTCAGCAAATATCAGATAAGACAAAACCAAGTATATCCCAGCAGGGTTGTCAGTTACACAATGAATCCATCTAGGCGCCAGAGAAGACACAAGGGCTCCAGACGTAGGTTCTTCTTCCTGCCCGGGACAGCGCCCAGAATCGGGGACCGTCCCACAGAATCCGGGAAATTTGGATGTCTTTTAGCGACATCAATTCTGACATTGTTAGTGTAATGAAATGTAAAACTAGGTTGAGCCTTTCCATCCAATACTCTAAAATATATATATATATATATATATTACTATATATTACCCAGCTTTTCTAAACTCCTGAACAGCACGATGCTTCACGGCATAAGCAGCAGATTTACTATAAAGGGATTCTACCACTAAATGGCTTTTATTTTTTTCTGCTTTAGATGTCGGAATGGCCTTTAGAAAGTCTATTTGTCTCTTACCTTTAGACGTGGTCTCCGTGGCGCCATTCCTTAGAAATCCTGGTTTTTACCAGTATGCTAATGAGTTCTCTCGCAGCAATGGGGGCGGGCCCCAGCACTCATACGGCAATGGGGGTGTCCCCACTGCTGCCAGAGAACTCTCTCAGCAACGCCTTCTTCATCAGCTGCATCCTCCCCTTCTCTCGTCGTCTTCCTTCTGCGTCAGCTCTGACGCCTGCGCAGTTGGCTCTGCCAGCGAGACAGTAGTAGAGCCAACTGCGCATGCCAGCCGGCGGCCATATTTTGTTCGGCATAGACTTAGAGGAGCGTACTGTGCATGCCTGCAATTGTGGCCTCGAAAACATGGCCGGCATGTACAGGAAGGATGCAGCTAGAGAGAGGTGTCGCTGGAGAGTTCTCGGGCAACAGTGGGGATGCCCCCATCGCCATTTAAGCGCTCGGGCCCGCCCCCATTGCTGCGAGAGAACTCATTAGAATACCGGTAAAAACCGTGATTTCTAAGGAAAGGAGCCGCGGAGACCACGTCTAAAGGTAAGAGACGAGTAGCCTTTCTAAAGTCTATTCCAACAGCTATTTTTTCTGCTTTAGATATTTAGTGGTAGAATCCCCATGAGCAGCAGACTGGTACTATAAAGCTAAATCCACCTATGGCAGAAATGGAGGCTGACACTTGGAGCTCTGCTGTAGTAGAGACAAATTCACACGTTTTCTGTCTCATGTGAACTGTGTGCGGAATGTTTGCAGATTTTATTCAGATCCTTGATTCTGTCCAAAATCCTGAATGTATAAACAGACCCCAAGAAAGCAGGAACCTATGACAGGAGCCGTCCTATAGCCAGCCTTCCAACAATCTATAATAAATATTACTGACACCATATTATGAAGAAATGCTCTTTATAATCCATGGTCTCCTATAGGATCACATCTAATAGTGAGTGATGGGATCTACAGGGCAAGTTACACAACACGAAGTCCAGGGGTTGGACTCTGGGCAGGCAAGTAAATTGGAATAACGTGTAGGAGTTTAGAGGGAAAAGTCAGTCCTGCAAGATGATAGCAGCCAGGCTGGGCAGAGGAGTCCGCTCACTACTACAAGTATCCCCCAGACTCCCTGCGGCCAGGTATAAGGCTTCTCTGGGGGTCTCACAACTACAGGCTGACCATGCGAGAAGACTCAAGACTATTGATGACCTACCTGGCCCCAGCCAACTGGAATCCCTCTACTGGATAGTACTGAGGGGCTATATCTTCTACATTCATGAACTGGAGGTAAGAGAAGACCAGACAATGACTGCAATTTCTCTGTATTGTCAACTTTTGTTACCTCTTGTTTATAACAATTTTGGAATCAGTTATCCAAGATTTGATTTCTTGCTGAGCTTGTATCTATCTACCTCAACAAATCTCAATGAGAACATGTATATAAAGCATAGCAGACAGAGAAGCAACCTGAGCCAGTGATGAGACACTAGGCAAATATTAGACTATATCAGAGTCTAATGGATAACTGACTATAACCATGTCCTAATAGAGCTGCACTAAACTCTAGTCATCATATGGCAAATAACTGGTCACAGAATATACAGAATATAACTACTATAATACTGCTCCTATGAACAAGAATATAACTACTATAATACTGCTCCTATGTACAAGAATATAACTACTATAATACTACTCCTATGTACAAGAATATAACTACTATAATACTACCTCCTATGTACAAGAATATAACTACTATAATACTACTCCTATGTACAAGAATATAACTACTATAATACTGCTCCTAAGTACAAGAATATAACTACTATAATACTGCCCCTTATGTACAAGAATATAACTACTATAATACTACTCCTATGTACAAGAATATAACTACTATAATACTACTCCTATGTACAAGAATATAACTACTATAATACTACCTCCTATGTACAAGAATATAACTACTATAATACTACTCCTATGTACAAGAATATAACTACTATAATACTGCTCCTATGTACAAGAATATAACTACTATAATACTACCTCCTATGTACAAGAATATAACTACTATAATACTGCTCCTATGTACAAGAATATAACTACTATAATACTACTCCTATGTACAAGAATATAACTACTATAATACTGCTCCTATGTACAAGAATATAACTACTATAATACTACTCCTAAGTACAAGAATATAACTACTATAATACTGCCCCTTATGTACAAGAATATAACTACTATAATACTACTCCTATGTACAAGAATATAACTACTATAATACTACTCCTAAGTACAAGAATATAACTACTATAATACTGCCCCTTATGTACAAGAATATAACTACTATAATACTACTCCTATGTACAAGAATATAACTACTATAATACTACCTCCTATGTACAAGAATATAACTACTATAATACTACTCCTATGTACAAGAATATAACTACTATAATACTGCTCCTATGTACAAGAATATAACTACTATAATACTACCTCCTATGTACAAGAATATAACTACTATAATACTACTCCTATGTACAAGAATATAACTACTATAATACTACTCCTATGTACAAGAATATAACTACTATAATACTGCTCCTATGTACAAGAATATAACTACTATAATACTACTCCTATGTACAAGAATATAACTACTATAATACTGCTCCTATGTACAAGAATAACTACTATAATACTGCTCCTATGTACAAGAATATAAGTACTATAATACTACCTCCTATGTACAAGAATATAACTACTATAATACTACTCCTATGTACAAGAATATAACTACTATAATACTACTCCTATGTACAAGAATATAACTACTATAATACCGCACCCATAGAATTCTGTATATCTTCATAGTACCTCTATATGCCTATTTCATATATCAGATAGTGACGGATTATATCGGATGTTGTTGCATCTGGAGGAGAATATTCGAGTCTCTGAGGTCATTGTCTTCAGGTAGACACTACCAAGCACAAGATTACTGTGACGCTGGCACAGAGGATGGGCATTCCTATATGGATATAAAGGTCACCACAGACCAAATACACAACAAGACGCTACAAAGGACCTAATGACAAGATTGCAGCCATAACTGGCAGATTTCACTATGGATTGTGAATTCCAACCACTCGATAATAAACCTGCTGCAGATTGGATAATTTGTACATTGCTCATTTTTACATCCAGAAATCTGTGCAGGGAATTTCTGCTGCAGAATCCACACTGCAAATCTGCAGCACTTTGGCCAGCAGTGAGTCTGTGCATCCATTATTATTAGCCCCGGTGTTTGACAAATAATAGAGCAACGTCAGAGATCGGGTCACTGAGGCCCCATTATGGGTTCCCCTACTTTGTGCACTGGAAAAAAAAATTCTCTTTGGATTCCCCCTTATGTCAGACAGTAGATGGAGCAGCACTCTGGCTCAGCCCGCTGACATTGTCCTCATTCCCTAGTTAGATGTGGAATTTGTAGCTTTTTTTTCATACCTCTGTTATTTTTTACTGCGTTCACTATCAGTCACATCAGCGTTACATGGCGGACAGCCAGCAGCCTCTATCTACTGAACTATGGGATTTATTGATGTTTTTCCAGGTGAGAAGAGTTATAGCATTGTGTCCCTGAGTGACCCGGGCATTCCAGGACAAAACTGTATCATATCCTGGCTGCAGCTCATCTCTCTGTTACCAGTTTCATGTGTCAAATTTTGGGGCAACGACCCCCCCCCCCCCCCGGGGCCCGCCCTCATTGCTGCGGAAAACTCATTTGCATACCGGTTAAAACCGGTATTTCTAAGGAACGGCGCCACAGAGACCACGTCTAAAGGTAAGAGACAAATAGCCTTTCTTAAGGAAGACCCCCGAGTATAATAATAGCGGCAGTGGGATTGCGGCTTGGCCCGGGCCTACTCACTGCTGGCCTTCACGGCCTATAGTACAAGGTGAAGCGGGGGCGGCAGTGAGCAGGTCCGGGGAGGTTGGTAAATAAACCAAAAAAAATGTCATTATACTTACCGATTGTGCTGCTGCTGCTCCCGCTGCCTCCGCGAGTCTCTTCTCTCGGCAGATGTCAGACGTATCAGCTTAGGCGGCGTGAAGAACATGACAAACATTTGGAGCAAGTCTTTCAGAGACTGCAAACCTGCAATTTAACCGTAAATCCGTCGAAATGTGAGTTCAACCAGACGTCATTGAACTTTTTTGGCTACATTTTTTCTAAAAACGGTGTTTCTGCAGACCCCGAGAAAGTGGCTGCCATAACCTCTGCTAGCCAGCCACAAAATGTCTCAGATGTTCGGAGTTTTCTTGGTCTGGTCACATACTGTGGACGATTCATGCCTGATCTGGCTACTGTTTCTGAACCCCTATGACACCTCACTAAAAAGGATAATCCTTGGTCATGGATGGTTGAACATCAATCAGCATTTGACACACTTTCTTTCTAGAGACACAGTCATGGCCTATTTTGATCCACTAAAGCTCATTGTGGATGCCAGTTCTGTAGGCCTTGGTGTAATTTTAACTCAGGTGTCCAAAACTGGCAGTATCTCCACAGTCTCCTATGCGAGCAAGGCTTTAACAGAAACGGGACAGCGCTATTCTCAAACTGAGAGGGAAGCTCTCGCAGTTGTATGGGGATGCCTTCATTTTCATCTTTACCTCTTTGGTCGTCCATTCACAGTGGTCAGTGATCATAAACCACTCATTCCAATCTTCAATAAACCTTCATCAGAGCCACCCCCACGACTTGAATGCTGGCTACTCCGCCTGCAGAACTATCGCCTTCACTTGAGATATGAGGCAGGAGCTGGGAACCCTGCAGACTATTTTTCAAGACACCCTTCACCACAGTCTACCAAAGACGACTTGCCTGCCACTGTCTTAGCTGAGGAGCATGTAAATTTCATTGTTACCCATTCCGTGCCAAGAGCAATGACCCTAGAAGAAATTAAACATGCGGTGGATTCTGATCCCCAACTTCAGCTGGTAATTGACACTGTTCGGTCTAAGAACTGGAACTCTTTTCTAGCTGAGACTCGTCTTCAACCGCAGGGCCAAACAGAATATTTACAGGCCTTCTTTCATGCAAGACACTCTCTTTCTGTATCTGACTCAAACATACTACTACGTGACAACCGCCTGGTCATTCCTCAGAGACTTCAGAGTAGAGTGATCGATCTGGCCCATGAGGCCCATCAAGGTATAGTTAAAACAAAGCAATTACTTAGGGAGAAAGCCTGGTTTCCCGGACTAGATAAACAAGTGGAAGCACTTATTGCCACATGTACAGTCCTATGAAAAAGTTTGGGCACCCCTATTAATCTTAATCATTTTTTGTTCTAAATATTTTGGTGTTTGCAACAGCCATTTCAGTTTGATATATCTAATAACTGATGGACACAGTAATATTTCAGGATTGAAATGAGGTTTATTGTACTAACAGAAAATGTGCAATATGCATTAAACCAAAATTTGACCGGTGCAAAAGTATGGGCACCCTTATCATTTTATTGATTTGAATTCCCCTAACTACTTTTTACTGACTTACTGAAGCACAAAATTGGTTTTGTAACCTCAGTGAGCTTTGAACTTCATAGCCAGATGTATCCAATCATAAGAAAAGGTATTTAAGGTGGCCAATTGCAAGTTGATCTCCTATTTGAATCTCCTCTGAAGAGTGGCATCATGGGCTACTCAAAACAACTCTCAAATGATCTGAAAACAAAGATTGTTCAACATAGTTGTTCAGGGGAAGGATACAAAAAGTTGTCTCAGAGATTTAACCTGTCAGTTTCCACTGTGAGGAACATAGTAAGGAAATGGAAGACCACAGGGACAGTTCTTGTTAAGCTCAGAAGTGGCAGGCCAAGAAAAATATCAGAAAGGCAGAGAAGAAGAATGGTGAGAACAGTCAAGGACAATCCACAGACACCTCCAAAGAGCTGCAGCATCATCTTGCTGCAGATGGTGTCACTGTGCATCGGTCAACTATACAGCGCACTTTGCACAAGGAGAAGCTGTATGGGAGAGTGATGAGAAAGAAGCCGTTTCTGCACGTACGCCACAAATAGAGTTGCCTGAGGTATGAAAAAGCACATTTGGACAAGGCAGCTTCATTTTGGAAACAAAAATTGAGTTGTTTGGTTATAAAAAAAGGCGTTATGCATGGCGTCCAAAAAGAAACAGCATTCCAAGAAAAACACATGCTACCCACTGTAAAATTTGGTGGAGGTTCCATCATGCTTTGGGGCTGTGTGGCCAATGCCGGCATCGGGAATCTTGTTAAAGTTGAGAGTCGCATGGATTCCACTCAGTATCAGCAGATTCTTGAGAATAATGTTCAAGAATCAGTGACGAAGTTGAAGTTACGCCGGGGATGGATATTTCAGCAAGACAATGATCCACAACACCGCTCCAAATCCTCAGGCATTCATGCAGAGGAACAATTACAATGTTCTGGAATGGCCATCCCAGTCCCCAGACCTGAATATCATTGAACATCTGTGGGATGATTTGAAGCGGGCTGTCCATGCTCGGCGACCATCTAACTGAACTGAACTTGAATTGTTTGTCCAAAATACCTTTATCCAGGATCCAGGAACTGATTAAAAGCTACAGGAAGCGACTAGAGGCTGTTATCTTTGCAAAAGGAGGATCTACTAAATATTAATGTCACTTTTCTGTTGAGGTGCCCATACTTTTGCACCGGTCAAATTTTGGTTTAATGCATATTGCACATTTTCTGTTAGTACAATAAACCTCATTTCAATCCTGAAATATTACTGTGACCATCAGTTATTAGATATATCAAACTGAAATGGCTGCTGCAAATACCAAAATATTTAGAACTAAAAATGATTAAGATTAATAGGGGTGCCCAAACTTTTTCATAGGACTGTATACCTTGCGAAGCAACTACGGTGGACCATGGCCAAGCACCAGTACAAATGACACCTCTGCCAGACAATCCATGGACTGCTGTGAGTGTTGATTTCTGCACTTTGCCAGATCATTCCTATTTACTGCTTGTCATAGATGATTTTTCTAGGTTTCCAGTCATTGAACCTGTTTCCATCACCTCTGCAAGAGCCGTCATACCAAAACTGGACAAAATCTTCTCTGCATATGGCATACCTGAAACAGTGAAGACTGACAATGGGCCACCTTTCAATAGTGCAGATTTTCAGTCTTCTGCAACTTATCTTGGTTTCAACCACAGGAAAATAACTCCTTACTGGCCTCAAGCCAATGGTGAAGTGGAGCGCTTCATGAAATCAATCAATAAAACTCTTCGGATTGCTACCATGGAACACAAGGATTTGCAGCAAGAATTATACAGATTCCTTAGACAGTACAGAGCCACCCCACACTCTACTACAGGAACTCCGCCAGCGACTGCACTTTTTGGCAGGCCTTTGTTCATTAAGCTTCCAAACATCCCAGTAGTTCACGTCCAGACTCCATTGGTCCTCAATGATTCCCTTGCCAAAGACAGAATGATAAGATATGCAGATAAGAGAAGATGTCGCTTCAAACAGCCGGGCGTGGGAGACTGGGCCCTGCTTAAAAGGCCGAGACTCAGTGACAAGTTATCATCCCCTTATCATCCAGAACCCTTTCAAGTCACGCACATCAAAGGTACCAGGGTTACTGCTCAACGCCAGGGTCATCAAGTTTTAAAAAGTTTTGTGGCTACAACCCAGGAGCAATTACAGAGGAGACAGATGATGGGGAAATTTCACCAGGTACAACTGGTTCAGCAACACCAACAAGAGACACCTCCGAAAATTCACAGACTGTTTCTGATAACGAGTTGTCTGAACACTACCCGACAAGGATGAGTCGAAGGCCACCAGCGCACCTCAGGGACTATGTTCTGCAGTAAAATGTTCTTGTCAGTTCGGACCTTTTATTTATTGTCCATTTATAATGTTTGCATTTTAATGTAATTTTTTTTTTTATAAGAAGGGGAGAGATGTGATGTTGTTATAAGTAAGTTGTGTATGTTCTGTATGTTCTGCTCTGCTTACTTATTCTGCTTTGTCTGACTAGTAATAGTGAGGTAGTAATGGAGGAGGAGCTGAGCTTAGGGGGAGGAGTTGTTAGTCAGGGAGCCATGATGGAAGCATGAAATAAAGAATGCTGATCTATAACAGTAACTATCGCATGGTGGACTTATTCCAGAAGACCTGCATCCTCACTAAACCCTGAACACCACATCTCTTCCCCTCACACTACATCTTGCACCCCACATCCCTTCCCCCACACTGCACCCTGCACCTCACATCCCTCCCCCCACACTGCACCCTGCACCTCACATCCCTCCCCCCACACTACACCCTGCACCTCACATCCCTCCCCCCACACTGCACCCTGCACCTCACATCCCTCCCCCCACACTGCACCCTGCACCTCACATCCCTCCCCCCACACTACACCCTGCACCTCACATCCCTCCCCACACACACACTGCACCTTGCACCTCACACTACACCCTGCACCAGGCTGAAGCAGGCTTTGTATAGGGAGCCATCTCCTGACATCAAACAGGCAGCACCACAAAGGGTAACAAGTTCTCCTGTGATGCAACTCATTCACGCAACTTAGTTCCTCCTGTAAGGAATCATTGTGTGATCCGGTACCCAAAAGTATCAGAAGACTGACCGCACAATGATCTTCACCGACTAAAGCAACACGAGCAATACATAGTGGCAGTACATCATAACACATGATTGAGGCCACCAATAAACTCTACCACGCCATGACTAGCTTGGCTAACACTGCGCTCTCACTACATGGGTACCCTTGGGTAGGCATTGGGTCGCCCCTCCTTGTGCAACTGTTCATGCTATGCGTCTGCACAACCTATGTATGAGATGGATGTAGAGGTTCCCACACATGGAGCTTTTATTAAAGGGATTCCCATAGTAAAATGACTATTATAAATTTTTCAGTCGATTAACACTGGAGAATTTTTTCAGTATTTTCACCACTTGAAGTGATTGATAGGAATTGTATGAAGCGTGACCATAGTGTTGTATGGAGCGGGTCACTTACCTGCCCATCCATCTCTCTACAAATCTAACTTCTAGTCAGCTGTCTATAGGAGGTAGAGAGGGGTACCAGTCTATAACATTCGGGACTTGTATGTAACCTATTACAATGCATTGCCCCTCTAGGATGCAGACTTTTCGGCAGGTCTTCTGGAGGGTAAGTAGGCCGTACTCATATATGTTTCTTGTGATGATGTATTTTTAAGGTAAAACAAAAAAAGAAGTACGGTCCCATGTGGCTATCTAGGATTGGAGACCATCGCCTGGTTAGTATTGCCAGCCCTCATCTCCTGGAGACCTTACTAAAACAAGAAGGAAAGTATCCGATGAGGGCCGACATGAATCTATGGAAGATGCACCGGGACCTCAGGGGATATTCCTATGGACCACTAATTGAGTGAGTATGAGGAGCAGCTGGCAAAATGCCATCAATATCAAAATAACGTGGATATAAGGCTCTTACCCACTGATCCAACTCACAGATGGGACAGATCATCCATTGGCCTATCAATAAAGCTTTCATCTTCAAATTTAAAGGTATATTTTGCAGGATAGGTCATCATCAATAAAAGATCAACACCCACGCTCCACGGATCCATTTACATCACATGTCGTCTGATTCATAGTGGTCATGTGATGTCATTATCGCCAACTTGTCCCACAAATAAAGAGCCCTGACCTATCTCTACAGTACGGTAAAAAAGTTATACGGTGACCCCAGGAAAATCCGTCACTTTCAAAAAGTTACGCGCCATTTGTAAAACCTAACATCAATCTGTGGCCGCGCAAATCGTAATGATCCAATGCAGAGGGAACACCATAAAAAAATGCAAAAAATGATGATAGAATTGTGTGTTATTTCACATGGACCCCCCAAAAAACATTAATAAAAGCTAAGAAATATGTACCCCAAAATGGTGGCAAATGAAAGTACAACTCGTCACGCAAAGAATAAGCCCTCACATGGCCGGTTAGGAAGTTATGAATTTTGGAAAGCGGCGAAGGAAAACATGAAAAAAAAATTGCCGAGTATTAATGTACAAACTACCCGGTGTCCTTAAAGGGTTAACAGTAGCAAGCCAGTAATTCTGTATATATCGTTGTCTATAGAGAGGGACACCGGTGGCAGACGTTGCGCTCAGTGCTCAACCAGAAGATGCTGAAACCCACCGAGGCGGCGAACTATGCGGAATCCCTGAACGACATTATCCCTGATCTGTTCAACAAGATCCAGGAGCTGAAAGCACAAAGTCCGTCAGGACACACGGTGGAAAATGTTGCCGGCTTGATGTATAAGTTTGCCTTTGAAAGTAAGTGCAGAGTCGCCATTTATTAAAGGGTTAATCCATTTTAGGAATTTTTGGCTTATCATGTTCATGGTCATGTTGACCTCAGGATCTGAAACTATCATGAGACTGGTGTTTGTCCTGGAGCACGCTCCTCTCCACTTAAAGGGGATGTCCCATTTTAGCAAATAAACATTACTGTATGTCCGATGAAAAGTTCTACAATTTTCCAATATTCTTTATCGATTCCTCGCGGTTGTTGTGATCTCTGCTTGTTGTCATCCATTGTTTAAGTCTGTGTGTCCATCACATGACCATGGACTGATTTTGGACTGACAACTAGACAACTTCAAACTGGACAACCCCTTTAAGTCTATGGGAATTAAAGGTGCAGATCTAATAAAATAAGAATTCAAAAACTCTAAACTGAGGTTTTCATCTGCGTTGCTTTGTACGTGTCTAGGTATAAGTACTGTCATATTTGAGACTCGTCTCGGGTGTTTGAAGAAAGATATTCCAGAAGAGACCCAGAAATTCATCAATTCTATCGCCGTCATGCTGGCAAGTCAGAATGTGCTAGAACGTCTGCCGAGCTGGACCTGGAACTGGCTGCCATATTGGGGGCGGTTTCTGGGATCCTGGGATATAATATTTAATTATGGTAAGTGACGCGGAATCAGGTGATGCCAAAAAATCACAAGAGGAGTCAATATGAGAGAGGTGTATACACACACGTACAGTATATACACGGTAAGACTCCAGTATCGGCGGGCAGTAGGGTCCAGGCCTATCCGTGGATAGCGCAATATAATACAGAACCAGAAGTGACCGGGCCGCGCTGTCGCCTCTGCTTCTGGCTCTGTACACTATTCAGAGTCGATGTCGACAAGTCTGAAACTATCTTAGAGAAATACAGGAATCTAGGCCAATAGCAACCAATCCCATCGCAGCTTTCATGTTGTATTCTGCTCCTGGAAAATGAAAGCTGCCCCGTGATTGGTTGCTAGGGGCACGCTCTCTTTCGTACAGTTTATTAAATCGGACACAGTTTTTCGATGTATTTATTAATATGGATGATTTGTTTTATAAGAATAAACATGAAAAATATTAAAGGATCACTCCAGGCCAATTTTACTCTCTGTGGTATACCGGAGTGGGCGGAGCTCTCTTTGGTGGTTTTTGCATCTTGGGGTCATGCTCCGCCCCCCGGGACCCTGCACCAGGTATAACACAGTGAATTGGCTCTGCCTGGAGTGTTCCTTTAATAAATGGCTCCGAAAGGTCAACTAGAAAAATAACTTTACAAACCTCTACTAATCTTTCTATCTTATTACTCGGATTCTAGCAATAAAATTGATCAATAAGAAAATCAAGGACATTGAAGAGCGTTTGCAGCGCGGCGATGACCTGGGGGGCGCTTATCTCACTCACCTGCTCACCAATGGGAATCTGTCTGTGAAGGAGGTGTATGGGGCGATGCCAGAGATACTGCAGGCTGGCGTGGACACGGTTTGTATTATTTGGATGGTAACAGGTGCTCCATCTACTCAAGGGGCCCCTCAGATACAAGGGTCTGGGTGCAAATGCTTCCTATGCACCCCACGTAGATTTTTTGTTGGACACATTTGCCCAGTTCATCAGATCCCATGTCTAGTATAACCACCCCATAAGCCCTGCCAGCGCTGTAGTGCCCCCAAGTGGCAGAAATACTGACCCATCTACACTTCTCCTCTTATTCCAGACGTCTAACACCCTGGCCTGGGCCTTATATGAATTGGCAAGAAACCCCGACATTCAGCAGTCCCTGTATGAGGAGGTGGTCCGGGTTATCCCTGGTCATCGTAGTCCCAGCACTGAAGATATTGCTAAAATGCCCCTGCTGAAAGCGATTGTCAAGGAGACCCTGCGGTATGTTTATGAACTGATTGTGTCATATAAAGGGGTAGAAAAGAAAAAAAAAACAGCACCATACCTGTCCTCAGGTTGTTTTTGGTATTGCAGCTCAACCCCATTCACTTCAATGGACTGATCATCGTGCGTGGATGTCATCAGCATTCATTCAGTCTCCCTGCTAAACTAGTCTGAAAAAACCACAATGGAATAACTTTTTAAGAAATTCCCTAACCCTTATAGCTGATGGTATACAAGTAGTGACATTACTGATCCGCTGATCGCTGCAGGTCATTGCTGGGGAAGCTCCATCTACAGGGAAAGGTCTGGGAATTCTGGAAATCACAGGATGGATAGACCTGATAATGAGATGCAAATGGAAACAAAATATTCTGCCTATCTGCATTTATTCAGCATGGTGTATGATGCCACTCTCAGAGATCCCCGCACTTACACTCCTTAGTATGAGGTTATTAATGGTTGTCTGAGGATGGTCACATCTATGGTTGTCTGATATGGGCACAGTCTGACTACATTATGTCATCCCAAATCATAATCCCGGGGCCAGTGACCTTCCTCTTTATGGGATTCATTGTACGAACGGATAGACCTCCATTCCAGCCTCCATTGCTGTGTCGCATGCTAGTCTATGACAGCAGTGATGTCCGTCAATGGATCACCTGTACCTGGACGTCTGGCCCGTAGACCAATGTCATTCAAACATCTTCTGTTGGTTTGTGTCAAGGCTTTGGATGTGATGTACAATTTCACTTGCACCCAAATCCAAAGTGGTTCCCTTCCGCACACCTCTTGCTGCCATTCCAGTTCTTCGTTGTTCTCCTGACCACTTAGACACGCTACATTGCCCAACATTGACATGTCAGCCTAAAGTCATCTACTGCAACGATAACCCAAGGTCTCTCATAAACCGTTGCACTTTCCTCTTATTTCTTACGTTCAGGTTGTATCCTGTGGTTCCAGAGAACAGCAGAGTTACAGTGGACAGAGAAGTGGTCCTAGACGGCTACATGTTCCCCAAAAATGTAAATATCAAAGATGGTAAAACCGCATAAGACCCCCAACGAGCGATGGCGGAGAGGTCAATGTCCTTCTTTCTTGCAGACGCAGTTCATCCTCTGTCACTATGTGCTCTCCAGAGACGAGGACAATTTCCCTGAACCCAATAGGTTTCTCCCGAGGAGATGGCTGCGGAGCGAGGGGATGAAGCATCACCCCTTCAGCTCTATACCCTTCGGTTTTGGCGTTCGAGGATGTTTGGGGCGTCGGGTGGCTGAGCTGGAAATGCACCTAGCTCTTTCACAGGTAAGTTGTTGCCACCAGAATTTATATTTTATGACATTATTTTAAAGGAGTTTTCACCGTTTTAGGGTAATTCCAGATAGAAGTGAACGCCTACGATTTTCTATGCCAATCCCAGAAGCCCCTCCGCTCTGATGGACGTCCCCCTGGTGGTGTAATGGTTTAATATTCGGCAGCCTGTGTATTATAAATCTTCTTACCCTGTCTCCTCCATCTCAGTGCACCAGAGTGCAGAGGAGAAGGATTTATCCAGCACAGCAGAAACTTATAGGGTCTGGGCAATGGCAACTTTTTTTTTCATATTTACCTTTCAAACTTCAGAACTTTTTTATTTATTTAATGTTTGATTAGATTTTGTTAACTTTTTGGAGGTCCATGTGACATAACCTACAATTGTATCATCATTTTTTGCATTTTATTTTTCCGGCGTTCCCCCTGCATTAGTAGTGACCCGGCAGCTTTGTCCGGAGGGTTCTTACGATTATGGCGATACCAGATTTAGATTGGTTTTATGTTTTTGATGGCTTTCTTTCTCTTTAAATCCCTAGATAATAAAAAAGTTCCAGATACTGCCCGACCCCAAACTGGGAGAAGTTCTTACAAAAAATCGTGTGATCCTGGTGTCAGACAAACCAATCGACTTACAGTTCATTGATCGCCCAGAATAACGTATAAAGGAAATATTCTGGAAGAAATGATAAAATATCTCATTACAAGTGGAAATGAAGATTAAAGTAAAGAGTGGACGCCCATGCGCTATAATAAAGAGCGACTCCGATCACGTCTGATATTACCATGACGGCGGCGCAGAACTCAAGATGTAAAAACATTCTGATACATAATATTGTTTTTTTCTTGCGCACAGATTTTATGTTCCCCAGAATTAGGTCTTATTGTCGGCCATGTTGAGCAATGTGCGAGCTGCTAAAAGGAGAGCAGGAACAGAAGGGCGGTCCGGTCTTAAAGCGAAGCAATCACCAATATTGTCTTTTTATTTACTAAAATCCATCACTTTTCAAAGTTTCTGTTTTCTGATTTTAGATTTTTTTATAATTCCGTTTTCTGTATTTAGGGCGGCCATCCGTAATAATAGTAAGGTGGGTCGGCAGGTAGTCCGAAGAGAGTTAGAGGGGTTCAGGAGGGCATTACAAGAACCCTGACATTCAGCAGTCCCTGTATGAGGAGGTGGTCCCGGTTATCCTGGTCATCGTATTCCAAGCACTAATAATATTGCTATATAATACCTCTGCTGAAAGCGGTTATTAAGGAGACCCTGCAATGAGTATGTTCATGGAAGGATTATGCAATATATAGGAGTTGTAGAGAATAAGAACAAACATGATAAAAATATATCATACCCAGACAGAAGTGTTAGATTGCTGAAAAACTTGGGATACAGTTATGTCTGAGACAGTGTTTAACTATGTCAAAAAAGACAGAAGCATCTCATTATATATAAAAATATAACAATTTTTATTAAATGGTACTCAAATGATAAACATTAAATACAAATACAAAAAAACGGGATAGTTGCTTCAAAGATATATCGAATGGTAGTAGTAATAAATGACTTATAAGTCCAGGGTCAGTATGCTGTATGTGCTGTGGAGAAATCACATAGGTCTACAGTGCTGAACATTTCCATGTGGACAGAAGAGGTGCAAAACCTGCCCGCACATACTGACTACGGATAATATAAAGATCCCGAACTCTGATCGACACTACAAGATCCCAGGTAACTTCACCTGCAGCACACCTAATGTGGTGTATTTGATATTGTGTACTGAGTGTCCTGAGGGCCTGTATGTAGGTGAGACAGGACAGTCACTTAGGATGAGGATGAACTCACACAGACATAGGATTAGAGAGCAAAGAATGGACCTCCCGGTGCCAAAACACTTCTGCAATGAAAATCATAATATGACCCAGGATATGAAGATCCTGGTGCTGAGAGGGAATTTCAAAAACAGAAAGGATCGCCGCATATGGGAGATTAAACTCATGATGACCTTTAACACTCTCCAAAGGGGGTTAAATCAGGCCCAGGGTTTTATGACATTTTACAACAACTAGACACCACATCACTGATCAAAAGAAGCCATAAACCCAGAGAACTTTCCTGTGAACTGATATATATGTTATTTTAAACTGTTTATTTACATGGTGTAGAGATGAGCGAACACTAAAATGTTCGAGGTTCGAAATTCGATTCGAACAGCCGCTCACTGTTCGAGTGTTCGAATGGGTTTCGAACCCCATTATAGTCTATGGGGAACATAAACTCGTTAAGGGGGAAACCCAAATTCGTGTCTGGAGGGTCACCAAGTCCACTATGACACCCCAGGAAATGATACCAACACCCTGGAATGACACTGGGACAGCAGGGGAAGCATGTCTGGGGGCATAAAAGTCACTTTATTTCATGGAAATCCCTGTCAGTTTGCGATTTTCGCAAGCTAACTTTTCCCCATAGAAATGCATTGGCCAGTGCTGATTGGCCAGAGTACGGAACTCGACCAATCAGCGCTGGCTCTGCTGGAGGAGGCGGAGTCTAAGATCGCTCCACACCAGTCTCCATTCAGGTCCGACCTTAGACTCCGCCTCCTCCGGCAGAGCCAGCGCTGATTGGCCGAAGGCTGGCCAATGCATTCCTATGCGAATGCAGAGACTTAGCAGTGCTGAGTCAGTTTTGCTCAACTACACATCTGATGCACACTCGGCACTGCTACATCAGATGTAGCAATCTGATGTAGCAGAGCCGAGGGTGCACTAGAACCCCTGTGCAAACTCAGTTCACGCTAATAGAATGCATTGGCCAGCGCTGATTGGCCAATGCATTCTATTAGCCCGATGAAGTAGAGCTGAATTGTGTGTGTTAAGCACACACATTCAGCACTGCTTCATCACGCCAATACAATGCATTAGCCAGTGCTGATTGGCCAGAGTACGGAATTCGGCCAATCAGCGCTGGCTCTGCTGGAGGAGGCGGAGTCTAAGGTCGGACCTGAATGGAGACTGGTGTGGAGCGATCTTAGACTCCGCCTCCTCCAGCAGAGCCAGCGCTGATTGGCCGAATTCCGTACTCTGGCCAATCAGCGCTGGCCAATGCATTCTATTAGCTTGATGAAGCAGAGTGTGCACAAGGGTTCAAGCGCACCCTCGGCTCTGATGTAGCAGAGCCGAGGGTGCACAAGGGTTCAAGTGCACCCTCGGCTCTCCTACATCAGAGCCGAGGGTGCGCTTGAACCCTTGTGCAGCCTCGGCTCTGCTACATCAGAGCCGAGGGTGCGCTTGAACCCTTGTGCACACTCTGCTTCATCAAGCTAATAGAATGCATTGGCCAGCACTGATTGGCCAGAGTACGGAATTCGGCCAATCAGCGCTGGCCAATGCATCCCTATGGGAAAAAGTTTATCTCACAAAAATCACAATTACACACCCGATGGAGCCCCAAAAAGTTATTTTTAATAACATTCCCCCCTAAATAAAGGTTATCCCTAGCTATCCCTGCCTGTACAGCTATCCCTGTCTCATAGTCACAAAGTTCACATTCTCATATGACCCGGATTTGAAATCCACTATTCGTCTAAAATGGAGGTCACCTGATTTCGGCAGCCAATGACTTTTTCCAATTTTTTTCAATGCCCCCGGTGTCGTAGTTCCTGTCCCACCTCCCCTGCGCTGTTATTGGTGCAAAAAAGGCGCCAGGGAAGGTGGGAGGGGAATCGAATTTTGGCGCACTTTACCACGCGGTGTTCGATTCGAACATGGCGAACACCCCGATATCCGATCGAACATGTGTTCGATAGAACACTGTTCGCTCATCTCTAACATGGTGTTCTGTTTTCCATCTATTTTGCATCTAACACTCCATTCCTGTATAATTATGCCTACCTTCAGATATTGCTGTATACCAGCCTGATGAAGGGACCTTTAGTAGTCCCGAAAGCTCGAAATATGTCATGAATATTTTTTTTAAGTTAGCCATTAAAAAAGGTATCAACTACTGAGGACTTCTCTCAAAAAAATTTTTTATTTCATATCCACTGGCTAACACGGTACAAAGATATATTCTGGTCTGATTATTGTCATTCTTTGGCCATCTTTGAGTTAACCTGTTTAAGAAAGCCAGACTTCGTCTTCCCGGGGAGCAGCAGCAATAACCTGGAGCCCGAGTGTGAGCATGGCGGGTAGTGTCACCTGTGAGTGCAGCACTTATACCTGCGTACCCATGTGAGTGAGTCTGAAGTATTTGGAGCCGCAGATTACGTGTGCCCTATCACATGTTCCTATTACCGCCCAGTGATCAGCAAATAAGGAAAGACTCAGCTCTGGCAGCCATGGTTTTATTTTTGGCACAACTGCACTACATAACTACACAACGCTACCAGTATTGTGGGGGGGTGTAATAAAGACGTAAAATCCTGAACATGTAAACAGACGCTAAGAAAGCCGGATCCTGTGATAGGAGTCTGTAAGAAACATTACTAACAGGATTACTGACACCATATGATGGAGCAATGCTCTGTATAATCCATGGTCACATATAGGGTTACGTGTAATAGTCAGCGATGGTTCCCACAGTACAAGTTACACAACCCTGAGTCCAGGGGTTGGATTTTGAGCAGGCAGGTAGCCCAGTGTTATGCACCGGTGTGCAGAGGAAACAGTCAGTCCTGCACCATGATAGCAGCCAGGCTGGGCAGAGGAGTCCGCTCACTACTACAAGTATCCCCCAGACTCCCTGCGGCCAGGTATAAGGCGTCTCTGGGGGTCTCACAACTACAGGCTGACCATGAGAGAAGACTCAAGACTATTGATGACCTTCCTGGCCCCAGCCAACTGGAATCCCTCTACTGGATAGTACTGAGGGGCTATATCTTCTACATGCATGAACTGGAGGTAAGAGAAGTCCAGACAATGATTACACCGCCTGCCCCTTTAATGATCCTCCGCTCCCCCGTTCCCTGATCATCTACTTTCACTCTCTGCAGGTTTAGTATCTTGTAGCTTGATCACTTTCTAATCAGCTGTTCATGGACTTTTTACCGCTGAACTTGGGCCAATATACAGTAAAGGATCTCAGTCAGCAGAGCTGCGGTATAAACGCACTTAATAATTTTTGGAACCAATTTTCAGGGTGAAATGGTCAGTGATGAAATTATTTTCTGGCTACATCCCCTATTCACAGCCAGGTAATAAGAAATCAGGACATAATAGTGGAGCTTTGTGAAATGTCAGCCCCCCCCCCATGCTGATATCCCCATATTTTACACAGAACTGTAGCCTCACACAGTATAAAACCGCCTTAGTGTCCCCGTACAGTATAATACCACCTTAGTGTCCCCGTACAGTATAATACCACCTTAGTGTCCCCATACAGTATAATACCACCTTAGTGTCCCCCATACAGTATAATACCGCCTTAGTGTCCCCATACAGTATAATACCACCTTAGTGTCCCCATACAGTATAATACCACCTTAGTGTCCCCCATACAGTATAATACCGCCTTAATGTCCCCATACAGTATAATACCACCTTAGTGTCCCCATACAGTATAATACCACCTTAGTGTCCCCATACAGTATAATACCACCTTAGTGTCCCCCATACAGTATAATACCGCCTTAGTGTCCCCATACAGTATAATACCACCTTAGTGTCCCCCATACAGTATAGTACCGCCTTAGTGTCCCCATACAGTATAATACCGCCTTAATGTCCCCATACAGTATAATACCACCTTAGTGTTCCCCATACAGTATAATACTGCCTTAATGTCACCAAACAGTATAATACCGCCTTAGTGTCCCCATACAGTATAGCACACTCTTAGTATCCTACACACAGTTTAATAACCCTGGTGCACAGTTGTATTACCAGGACCAGTTTTAGTGTAGCCTTGGGCAAAATTAAAAATAGGAACCAAAATGCTTAAATGTTACATCATAAAGTTTGTGTGTTTGGATGTTTGTTCCTCACTCACACCAAATCGGTTGAACGTGAATGAACATGAAAATTTGCCACAAACATAGATAGGAACCCCAATTAAAACATAGGCTACTTTATATCCCGGTAATTGACATCACTACACGACCGCAGTGAAGGAATGTAGGTTCACACAACACTAAAGGACCTGTGATGACATCATCACAGGTCCTTGGGCCATTCTAGGATAGGATCATGCTAGGCAGTGGGCGGAGCTACGCACTATTTTATGGGTGGAGCTATATAGGATGAAGCTGGACAGTGTGAAAGCTGAAGAAAATGGAGTCTCATAGAAGATCAGGAGATTACAGAACATGCAGGATGTGTGTGGGCAAGAGCAGTATATCAGGTGTAGAGTTTCAGTGAGTACGACGGGGAATGTGTTATTCTGCCTCTGATGGGGGAGGGGGGAGAACTCTGGCACATTTCAGCAACATCCGTTCAGCCTTTTGTAACACAGAAGCTGCTCACACAGTCACATAACAAAACCCCTGTAATCACAATTGCCCGATGTAGCAGAGTTTAAGCAGCGCTGTAGCACACCTCTATAGGCTCTCCATATGCAGAGATGTACATACAACTGAGTATGCTGCGCATATGCTGCGATGTAGCAAAGCCGAGACGCGGGAGCAGGTGGATCATCCACAACAGCAATTGGCTAAATATAAGTGGCTCAGCGCCAACACCAACCTGCAGATGAAGTTGTGGGCAGATGCTAGTCATCAATAAGTAATAGAACAGTAGGACCCCATTGTTACCTGTAATACCACCACACCATGATATCACATATTACCGCCATAGTGAATGAATAATGCCATAATACTGTTAGCAAATTATACACTGCAGAAAGACCAATATTGCCGCCATATAGTGACCATACAGTGGTAGATATCAGGTCTACACAGGCACTATACAGATATGATTGCAGCGCAGAAAAATGGTGTTAAACAGAAAATGCTGCATACTGCGCCTCCAATGGTAATAAAGCCCTGAACAGTAATAGTGCCCCTCTGTGTGCTCCTCTTTGTACCCCTCTGTGTGCCCCTCTTTGTACCTTTTGTGCCCCCTCATACATAATAGCGCCTCCTTATCGGTAACTAATGGTTAGCAGTTCTGGGAAGCTCATAGGTAAAGATTGTGGGACCAGGAGCAAATAACAGATAGTAGATTCCCCCAAATGGAAGAAAGCTACAAGGGTCCAGAAAGGGCTACTGATGGTATGTGCACTGAACCAGGGGGCCCGAAATGGTGGAGGCAATGAATAGCAGCAAAGAGAGCGCAATTGGGGGTTTTATAGGAGCAGGTCACTATGATGTCATAATCACATGGCATGATGTCATGCTGCAGCAGCTGGATTGTAATGGCTGCCCTCCCACATATTACTATATTACTTAAACCTCTGCTATGCTGTGATCTTCCCCGGTGTCCCAACCTGAGTTATGACATCACGATTTTCCAGGGTGTCCATGCCCAAAAGGATGTCTATTCAACACACTTACAACTTTATTATAATTTTAACGACTGCCGATTCCCCTCCTGATGTGACCTTATCATGAATAATATAACTCGTGACATATATAGGAAATCTGCGCCAGTTCCTGGGGCCTGAGAGACCGAATAGAATCTGTTAAAGCCACTAATACATTTAGGTGAGGCCTAGGGGTTCATGTGCTTTTTGCGGGGAATGACTGGACATTGTCTTCTGTATGAAGTGTCATTCTGTTATTTTCTACTCACTGATCTGACTAATCTGATAAACACTATCAAGCACAATATCAATACGGAGCTGGAACAGACAGCGGCCAACCCAGTGGGTACAAAGGTCACCACAGACCAACTATGTCGCAGCAAATCTCTAATACTGATCTAAGGACAAATCTGCAGCAATTCTGTCCATTGGAGGACCAGAAGAATTGTTGCAAAAACTACAGTTAACTCCTTCCACACATTGCAGAAAAATACCCACAGCAGAAATGTTGCCATTTTAAAAACCGTTGCGTTTTTGGAGATTCTAGCATGTCAATTATACCTACCTAATTTACAAGGGGAAAAGACTGTTTAAGTCAGGTGACACTGCAGGGCTGGGGTGATATGCTGGTTCTGGTGACAGTAACCTATCTATCTGCAGGGCTGGGGTGATATGCTGGTACTGGTGACAGTAACCTATCTATCTGCAGGACTGGGGTGATATGCTGGTTCTGGTGACAGTAACCTATCTATCTGCAGTGCTGGGGTGATATGCTGGTTCTGGTGACAGTAACCTATCTATCTGCAGTGCTGGGGTGATATGCTGGTTATGGTGACAGTAACCTATCTATCTGCAGGGCTGGGGTGATATGCTGGTTATGGTGACAGTAACCTATCTATCTGCAGGGCTGGGGTGATATGCTGGTTCTGGTGACAGTAACCTATCTATCTGCAGGGCTGGGGTGATATGCTGGTTATGGTGACAGTAACCTATCTATCTGCAGGGCTGGGGTGATTATGCTGGTACTGGTGACACTAACCTATCTATCTGCAGTGCTGGGGTGATATGCTGGTTCTGGTGACAGTAACCTATCTATCTGCAGGGCTGGGGTGATATGCTGGTTATGGTGACAGTAACCTATCTATCTGCAGGGCTGGGGTGATATGCTGGTTCTGGTGACGGTAACCTATCTATCTGCAGGGCTGGGGTGATATGCTGGGTCTGGTGACAGTAACCTATCTATCTGCAGGGCTGGGGTGATATGATGGTTCTGGTGACAGTAACCTATCTATCTGCAGGGCTGGGGTGATATACTGGTTCTGGTGACAGTAACCTATCTATCTGCAGGGCTGGGGTGATATGCCAGGTCTGGTGACACTAACCTATCTATCTGCAGGGCTGGGGTGATATGCCGGGTCTGGTGACAGTAACCTATCTATCTGCAGGGCTGGGGTGATATGCTGGGTCTGGTGACAGTAACCTATCTATCTGCAGGGCTGGGGTGATATGCTGGTTCTGGTGACAGTAACCTATCTATCTGCAGGGCTGGGGTGATATGCTGGTACTGGTGACAGTAACCTATCTATCTGCAGGGCTGGGGTGATATGCTGGTACTGGTGACAGTAACCTATCTATCTGCAGGGCTGGGGTGATATGCTGGTACTGGTGACAGTAACCTATCTATCTGCAGGGCTGGGGTGATATGCTGGGTCTGGTGACAGTAACCTATCTATCTGCAGGGCTGGGGTGATATGCTGGTTCTGGTGACAGTAACCTATCTATCTGCAGGGCTGGGGTGATATGCTGGTTCTAGGGACACTCTTTTTAAGCCTATAGCTGTAGAAGGGACCGACTTCAACCACTTTACAGGATCGTCTGACACTCAGCAGGTTCCGGGGTGGAGTTTTAGGAAGTGTTCACCATCCAGTGTCCTCAGTCCTTGGCTTTCCTTGCAATACGCTGTCACCTTCATGATAGGAAGGAGATGTTGCAGATCTTCTCCCAGTAGTAAATTTAATAAGGAATAAATCAGTTTGCAGTCTTTTTTCAGAGTATTCACATTGGGGCAGTATTTGGTAGTTTCTGTGGCATTTCCACCATTGGTAGTGTTTGGGGGAATTCTATCGCTTACTGGGTAGTGTTCGTATCTGCCATGTGGAGCCAGCCATGTATTTGGAGAGGCATACCCGCTGTGTGTATATCTAGGGGGTATATGATCTTTTCATACTGCAATCTTCACCCTTCAGGTGTTTCTCATATTGGGTGACTTGTGGTGACTTTTATTTTTTTTTGTTATTTTTATTAAGCTAAAACAAAAAAAGAAGTTTGGCCCTATGTGGCTAGCAAACGTTGGAGACTTCCGCATGGTTAACATAGCCAGCCCTCAACTCCTGGAGACCCTACTAAAACAAGAAGGAAAGTATCCGATGAGGACAGACAAGAATTCATGGAAGGACCACCGGGACCTCAGGGGCAATCCCTATGGACCATTAACTGAGTGAGTAGGAAGAGCAAAGCGGTTCTATTCTATGTTCTTGCACCGGGTACAGGTAAACTTAAGGAGACTGGAAGTCACTGTAAGGAGTCAGGAGAACTAGAGAGCCAGTAATTCTGTGTATATTGTTGTCCATAGAGAGGGACACCGGTGGCAGACGTTGCGCTCAGTACTCAACCAGAAGATGCTGAAACCCACCGAGGCGGCGAACTATGCGGAGTCCCTGAACGACATTATCCCCGATCTGTTCAACAAGATCCAGGAGCTGAAAGCGCAAAGTCCGTCAGGACACACGGTGGAAAATGTGGCCGGCTTGATGTATAAGTTTGCCTTTGAAAGTAAGTGCAGAGTCACCATTAATTAAAGGGTTAATCCATAAATCATGCTCTATATGGCTTAACTCTCGGATCCCCTACCTATCATGTGAATGGGGACTTGTAGCTCCTATTCACCAATTTTCACCCTCCATACTTCAGTGAGAGGTTGTGGTGCTAGTGCATGGTGCATTTAAAGAGGGCCTTTCCCCACCTCCACCAATTCTAGTTCTTAGCTTCTGTGAACAGATGTTTAGCCCCCACCTTTCCCCATCAATAAGTGCAGGTAGTTTTGGTGCAGGATTTAAGCTCTTTAACATCATGTGGGCGGTGTCAGGCAGGGGGATGTCCATTAGAGCTCCAATCAGTGGTAGCCAATGTCAGAGCTCAGAATCCCGCCCCCTTGTCTGTTCCTGCCTGACACCGCCCTCCTGACAGCACTAAATCTAAATAGCATATCAGGCATTGATTGCTCAGGAACAGTGGGGGCTACAGAAAAAAATTCCAAGTGTGCAGCAGCTATTAGATGATGTAAAACCCTGGATTTGTTGGAGGTGGTGAATGGTCCTCTTTATACGGAAATTACAAAGGAGGGTAAAAAATCTGTAAAAATTTAGCCTGACTTTTTCATCTGCATTGCTTTGTACGTGTCTAGGTATAAGTACTGTCATATTTGAGACTCGTCTCGGGTGTTTGAAGAAACATATTCCGGAAGAGACCCAGAAATTCATCAATTCCATCGCCATCATGCTGGCAAGTCAGAATGTGCTAGAACGTCTGCCGAGCTGGACACGAGACTGGCTGCCATACTGGGGGCGGTTTCTGGAATCCTGGGATATAATATTTAACTATTGTAAGTGTCACTAAATCATGAGACCCCAGAAAACCACAAAAGGAGTCAATATGAGTGCGGGTGTATGGCTACTGTAAGATCTAGCGGTTGGGGGCAATAAGGGCACACATGGTGAACACGCCCGGACAGAACCTTTCACCAATTCCACCAACCCAAGCTTATTCCATCCTTAAATAGTCGCCCCTCCAATGATGCTGGTGCAGTTTAAATTTTTCCAGTCAATTCCAATCATTGCTGTTAGTTTTGGTGTCTGATCTGCTAAATAGACTCCCCAATATCAAGTGGGTGGTGCTGTCAAGCAGAAACAGGCAAGAGGGCGTGCCTCAGAGCTTTTACACTGTCCATCTCTAATTGCGCTCGGAGTCGTGCCCCTTGCATGCTCCTGCCTGACACCCAGGGGTGAACCTAGGGTTTGTGCCGGAGGGGACGGGGCCGAGCGGAAGGGGCAGGGCGAGCTGAGGGGCGGGGTAGAGCGGAGCGAGCGTCGTTAGCAGGCAGAGAGCAGGCAGGGGTAGGACCTGCTCTCTGCGTGAGGGGCAGCCGCTGGAGCAGCGCTGCGTCCACAGGGCCGCCCCAATCCACCGCTCGCTTCCCGTGCCGGGCTGCTGAGACGGTGACCGGCTGCCGAGATGGTGACGCTAAGCCAGTCCAGGACAGCTTGTCCTGGACTGGCTTAGGTCTGCAAAAATGGGCCCCGGCATAGCGCCGCCTAAAGCGGTCGCTTCAGGTCGCCTCATGGGAGGTGCGGCGCTGCTGACACCACCCTCTTGACATTAGAGAGTCCAGTTAGCATATCAGACACCAAAACTAACTGCACTAATTGTTCAGGAACGGTGGGGGCTACGGAAAAAAATGCAACTGTGTCAGTATCAGCGGAGGAGAGGCTATTGAAGGAAGTAGTAAAAGGTCATCTTTAAGAAAGTCTCCCAAAACTCACTAATTCTAATCTTTCTATCTTATTACTCGGATTCTAGCAACAAAATTAATCAATAATAAAATCACGGACATTGAAGAGCGTTTGCAGCGCGGCGAAGACCTAGGGGGCGCTTATCTCACTCACCTGCTCACCAATGGGAATCTGTCTGTGAAGGAGGTGTATGGGGCGATGCCAGAGATCCTGCAGGCTGGCGTGGACACGGTTTGTATTACTTGGATGGTGATCTTAGTTATTGGGGCCCCATCTACCATATGTGATGTATAGTACTGATGCTTCGTATGTGGCCAAGGGAGTTCTGGGGCCCCTCAGCTTACAGGATTCGCTTCGACAAATATTAGTGAGCGTCAACCTTCGATTTGTTTTGAGATCAAATTGGAAGAACTGCTACTATACTTTGCAGCCTCTTTGGCCCCCAGAGTATAATAAGCCGAGGGCTCGGGGATGTGCAGCAATATGAACGGTGATATGATGTTTCGTAGGTGATGAACCCCAAAAAGTTCAGTTTTGGGTCAAGACCAAAATTTTAGGGAAATTCAGGTTAAACTTGGTGCAATGCAAACTGGTTCAATTATCTCTACTGCCAGGTCCGGGTGCAAATGCCACCTCTGCACCCCATATAGCTTATGGCTAGACAACTTACCCAGTTAATCAGATCCCATGTGCAGTATACCCGCCCCACGAGCCCTGCCGGAGCTGCCCTGGGGTGACAGTAACACTGACTCCATCTATATGTTTTCTCTCTTCCCTTTTATTCCAGACGTCTAACACCCTGGCCTGGGCCTTATACGAATTGGCAAGAAACCCCGACATTCAGCAGTCCCTGTATGAGGAGGTGCTCCGGGTTATCCCTGATCGTATTCCAAGCACTGAGGATATTGCTAAAATGCCCCTGCTGAAAGCAGTTGTCAAGGAGACCCTGCGGTATGTTTTTTTAGGAATTCCTTCACATTCCCTGTATAATTTCTGCTGCATGTTATGACCGCCGTCCCCCTGTATCTAAGTAGCGGTTGTCCAATAAATATGGCTCCTTCTCTGCAAGCTGGTGCACCAGTGATCAGCTGATCGCTGCACGAGAAAGCTCCATCTACAGGAGAAATGCAGTATTACATGTCAGTCATTCCAATGAAAGGTTGCTATTTCCTCTTATTTCTTACATTCAGGATGTATCCTGTGATTCCAGAGAATGGCAGATTTACAACAGACAGAGAAGTGGTCCTAGACGGCTACGTATTCCCCAAGAATGTAAGATGTTAAAAAAAAATCACCAATCACATAACACCCCCGATCAGTGACCTTCCGATGCAGTGACTTAGAGGTCAATGTCCTTCTTTCTTGCAGACACAGTTCGTCCTCTGTCACTATGTGCTCTCCAGAGACGAGGACAATTTCCCTGAGCCGGACAGGTTTCTCCCGAGGAGATGGCTGCGGAGCGAGGGGATGAAGCATCACCCCTTCAGCTCTATACCCTTTGGCTTTGGGGTTCGAGGATGTTTGGGACGTCGGGTGGCTGAGCTGGAAATGCACTTGGCTCTGTCTCAGGTGAGATGTCGATCCCAGAAGAAATTCATTACCTAAAGGGGGCTTTAAAAAGTGAACTTGGACACGTCTACGCCTCTTAATAATTGGGTTGCATCTCAATAAACATTGGTGGACTACACCTCGTCTTAATAAATCGGACCCTTCCTAGTTCAGTTCCTCACCACTTCACTGAATGAAAATATCCAAGGGCAGAAATCTTATGTATAGCTAGTCCTGGTCTCAGCAGAATACAATTGTATCTCGTCTGGACAATGCATTATAGTGGTTGGCGGGCCCCAAAAATTTCAGGTTCATTACAAACCGGTCACTCACCTCTATTTGCAGTATTAGGACTAGTCTCTTGCGGATCTACTGCTACTTATCATTGAAAGGTCACCGATCTTCTTTATGACAATGGGTTGATGTCCAGCAGCCTATGCATGATACATCTTCTTCCCCTGTCTTCTGTACACCAGCATCTTAGGCCAGGTTCACACTTCCTCTCCGTGCAGGACTTCTTTGTTTTCAGTGGTTTCTGCGTCGGGATCCCCAATGGAGACTCTGACGCAGATGTGAACCTGACCATAGTGCACCAGAGAGCAGAAGCGAAAAATTTACATTGGCTGCCAAATACCAGAAGGAGATAACAAAATATAGATCAGATAAGTACAATGGGCTATAGTGTAGTGAGGAGAACTTTTGGGTTCCCTGGCCATCGGTTTGACCCCTATGGCTATATCACTGCTCAGGACCCCATGACTGACTCCTTGTGCAACCCTTTCTGCAGCACCTTCTCAGAACTGGGCACTTGTTGGCTGACATTTGAGACTCTGCCGTCGTTATGAAACAATCCCTTTAAGGCATACAGAGACAAGGATGGGTGTGATACACAGTGACGGGACTGTATCAGACTGCAATGTATTCTGCACAGGAGATTGATGTTGGCTTTTTTTACCTTTAAATCCCTAGATAATAAAGAAGTTCCAGATACTGCCCGACCCCAAACTGGGAGAAGTTCTTACTAAAAATCGTGTGATCCTGGTGTCAGACAAACCAATCAACTTACAGTTCATTGATCGCCCAGAATAATAACGTATAAAAGGAAATATTCAGATCTCAGAGAGAAGAAATGATGAAAGATCCCATTATAAGCGGAAATGAATGCAAAAACCGGACGTCCGTGCGCTATAATAAAGAGCGACTCCGATCACAACTCAATATGTAAAAACACTCTAACTCATACATTTCTCCTCTGACCACAGCACCTTCCCCCAATCACTCTCAGAATCATCCAGATTGATCAGATGAGACAAAAATTGAGCTCTTTGGCATTAACTCAACGCACCATGTGTCGAGGAAGAGAAATGCTGCCCAGGAGTGTCACTATCGGGGAAGCAGCGGAGGAACAGGGCCCGGGACATCAGGGGGCCGGCGACAGCCGCTACGGCTGCCGTTTTTTTTTTTTTAATAGGCCGTTACCGGCTGGAGTGGCCTAGCCACTGTCCAATCCCATAGAAAACTTAGAAATCTTAATGATCTAGAGATGATCTGCAAAGAGGAGCCGACCAAGACTCCTCCTGACATGTCTGACATGTGCACAATCCTCATCATCAACTACAAAAACAGTCTGACTGCTGCGGCCCATAAGGGATTTGTGACCATATATTAAGTCTCATTCGCCGGAGGGGTCAAATACTTTTTTTTCTTTATGCAAAATGCAAATACATTTATAAAAATTATACAATGTGATTTTCTGGATTTTATTTTTGATATTCCGTCTCTCACTATTAAAGTTAACCTACCCATAAAATTATAGTAAAAGTAGAAAAATATTCCGGCCGCGCTCGCCGAAGTGAATGAAATGTAACTTTTAATTCATCAAAGAAAAATAAATCATAATAACTGATGGAATAGAATAAAACATAACAAAAAATGCTGACATGTTTTGGAACCAATAGTTACCTCTTCATGGCGTCAGGAAGGATCTATTGGTTCCCAAAATGCATCAGCATTTTTCAGGGGGTTATATGTTTTGTTATGTTTTATTATATGTATCCTGTGTATCCTCACTACGAGGTCATGTTGATTCCTTTTCCCGGACGTTCTCGCTGGTTATTGGTCGGTCCTGATGCCCGGCTGCTGATACACGAGAGTATCCAGGAAAATAACATTGTGTTCTGGAACAAGGAACCAGCGTTACCTTATAATTACAGACCGGAGATCATTCAGGTCACGCACTTTACCACAATATATCTATTCTTCCATCGCTACAACGTTGCACCATTGTTTCCTCTCATTGCTGTTTCCAATCATCTTCCCTCATCATAGAGACTGCACGCCGTTGCAATTTTCCTACGACTTTGCGGTTTAAGCGAACATGAAGCCCTGGTCCATTTAAAGGGGAAGTGTATTCAACAGCATTACACGCACTGGATACAACTAAGAGCAAAGCAGTCACTTCTTCATCCTTTAATACAGGGGTCCCCAACTGCTGGTCCGTGGGGCATGTTGCACCAGTCTGCGCATCAACGGCGAGGAGTCAGCAGTTGCAGTGGAGCCGGCAAGTGCCCAGGGTTGAGCCAGGATGCTTGGTTGTTGCTCATCGGGATAAGGTGAGCAAAGTGCGGGGTTGAGCCGGGACCCGCTGTATGCCTGGGATTCTAGTACTATGCAGGACATGCAGCGGGTCTTGGCTCCACCCCGCACTCGCCTACCAAACTTTGGGCAACTACATTACATGTCACTTGTCCCTGTGACGTATAATGTAGCTGTAGTGAGGCTGTAGTGAAGTTAATAGCAGCATTAGGAGTGATATCTGTCATCAGTAGCCATCTTCATAACCTGCAGTATCCGTCATCAGTAATCTACACCCCCATTATTATCCCCGCCCCAACCACACCCTGTCCCCACCCACACACCCATGCTTAACCCTGCCCCCAACCACACCCCTTCCCCAACCCCATGCTTAACCCCACCCCAACCACACCCCTTCCCGCCCCCACCGGGCCATAGAAAAATTGTCTTGCTGAAACTGGTCCCTGGTGGACAAAAGGTTGGGGACAGGGGTGAACCTAGGGTTTGTGCCGCCTGAGGCGGACGTCAGAAAGCCGCCCCCCCCCCCCCCCCGGAGGAGGGGGGCCGAGCGGAGGGGGCGGAGCGGAGCGAGCGTCGTTAGCAGGCAGAGAGCAGGCAGGGAGAGGACCTGCTCTCTGCTAAGCGTGAGGGGCGGCTGCTGGAGCAGCGCTGCGTCCACAGGGCCGCCCCAATCCACCGCTCGCTTCCAGTGCCGGGCTGCCGAGACGGTGATGCTAAGCCAGTCCAGGACAGTTTGTCCTGGACTGGCTTAGGTCAGCAAAAATGCTGCCCTCCCCCAGCATAGCGCCGCCTGAAGCGGTCGCTTCAGGTCGCCTCATGGGAGGTGCAGCGCTGGTTGGGGACCGCTGCTTTAATAAGATAAAAACTTTCTAATACCAACAGGAAAAGTTTAAAATCAAATTTTGCGTTATCGTAATTTGCACCAAAGTGATCAAACTTCATATAAAATTTGACAATTTGGGGCGTCTTTAAGTCTAACACTTCTGTCTAGAGGTATTTCTACACTTGCTCTATCACTCCCTTGCTAAAATGAGATAGTGACAATTTCTGAAGCTTAAAGGGGTTTCCAAGGCCAACTGGTGAAACAGGGTCTGATACAAGGAACCCGAACCGATCAGCTGCCATAAGCTGTTTACAAGGTATACAGCTCTACTCCGCCACTACTGCGTACGTCTCTGTACACTATATACAGAATCTGGCTCTGTACACTGCAGTGGCAGAGCTGGGGAATCCCATTCAATTCAATAGGAGCACATGCAGAGCAGCTGATCAGTGTGGGCCCCCACCAATATGACACTGATGACCGATCCTGTGCATGGTTTATCAGTATCCATTAGCCATAGCTCTTAGACACTCTCTTAAAGGGGAAGGTCTGGGATTACATATTTTAATGCAGGCAGCAGGGTAGGGCTAAAATATAAAAATGCATTGATTCTTACCTCCATCCTCGCCTCTGTTTCCGCAGCGGCCGCTGTCATCTCCTCCACATCGGTCATAGAGAGCTGCTAAAGCGGCAAAGTCACACTGACGGAACTGTAACAGTCTACAACAGGTGAGAGCGGTGACTGTCTGGAGCGTCACGACACTGCTGCATCCGCTCTGTATCCACCGGGCACAGAAATGGAATTGCAAATTTTGTTTTTGCCCCCGGGTGCAAGCAAAGATATTGAAAATCTTAAAGGGATATTAGAAAATTGCTGTATTTTTCATTATACCACATTAGGTTTTATTAAAAAAAACAAAAAAAAACAACAACTGGACAAAGTCTGTTACACAGCCAGAGCGTGAATGTTCGTTATGGCTGCCTGAGGGTCATTTTTGTGCATCATAAAGTGACCCTGCACTTGGGCTGCGCTGATCTTTTCAAAGGCACCGAGGGCCATGTCCGCAAAGTCCTCCGCAGCAGAAGCGGGCTGATCCGGGTAAAACCTCAGAAACATCTGGGCCAGCTGCCACTTGGTGCAATGTCCTATGAACTGCTTGACGTCAACACGGCCCGGCCGGATCAAGGCGGGGTCCAACCTATAATCCCATTAAAAGACAATTCTATAAAGAGCTTCAAGTCTTGTACACTCCAGTCACATCTAAAGCGGCATACAAAATTCTGCAGAGCAACTGCGACCCAAACATCCCCCGGCGGTCGCTGCTTGTTCAATGTCTATACAATCTTACAGCAGACACTGAGAAGTGATAAGATATAGAAATCTACTACACTCTGCAGAGGAAATGATGTCACAGGGCTGAAGATCTGCACAAGTTGTTCCCAAGCAGCTACAGAAATTACATTGCAGCTCTAGGAGTAACTACAGCACAGAACTAAATAAACTGACTAAATACAGAGGCCTAATACTTATCAAATATAGTGACAGCAGCTGAAACAGTACAAGAAGTCTCTATCCCACCTGTCAATGTGATTGGTTGTCATGAATACAATGCGAGCTTCAGTGGAGGCGACACCGTCCAGAGCGTTTAACAGACCGCTGAAGGTTAACCGACCAAATCCTTGATATGCAGCCGGATCTGAAGAGAGAAGAGAAATCATAATACAGGATAAGTAATGTAATGTATGTACACAGTGACTGCACCAGCAGAATAGTGAGCGCAGCTCTGGAGTATGATACAGGATAAGTAATGTAATGTATGTACACAGTGACCAGCAGAATAGTGAGCGCAGCTCTGGAGTATAATACAGGATAAGTAATGTAATGTATGTACACAGTGACTGCACCAGCAGAATAGTGAGCGCAGCTCTGGAATATAATACAGGATAAGTAATGTAATGTATGTACACAGTGACTGCACCAGCAGAATAGTGAGCGCAGCTCTGGAGTATGATACAGGATAAGTAATGTAATGTATGTACACAGTGACCAGCAGAATAGTGAGCGCAGCTCTGGAGTATAATACAGGATAAGTAATGTAATGTATGTACACAGTGACTGCACCAGCAGAATAGTGAGTACAGCTCTGGAGTATAATACAGGATAAGTAATGTAATGTATGTACACAGTGACTGCACCAGCAGAATAGTGAGTACAGCTCTGGAGTATAATACAGGATAAGTAATGTAATGTATGTACACAGTGACTGCACCAGCAGAATAGTGAGCGCAGCTCTGGAGTATAATACAGGATAAGTAATGTAATGTATGTACACAGTGACTGTACCAGCAGAATAGTGAGCGCAGCTCTGGAGTATAATACAGGATATGTAATGTAATGTATGTACACAGTGACTGTACCAGCAGAATAGTGAGTGCAGCTCTGGAGTATAATACAGGATAAGTAATGTAATGTATGTACACTGTGACTGCACCAGCAGAATAGTGAGCGCAGCTCTGGAGTATAATACAGGATAAGTAATGTAATGTATGTACACAGTGACTGCACCAGCAGAATAGTGAGCGCAGCTCTGGAGTATAATACAGGGTAAGTAATGTAATGTATGTACACAGTGACCAGCAGAATAGTGAGTGCAGCTCTGGAGTATAATACAGGGTAAGTAATGTAATGTATGTACACAGTGACTGCACCAGCAGAATAGTGAGCGCAGCTCTGGAGTATAATACAGGATAAGTAATGTAATGTATGTACACAGTGACTGCACCAGCAGAATAGTGAGCGCAGCTCTGGAGTATAATACAGGATAAGTAATGTAATGTATGTACACAGTGACTGCACCATTTGCATACATTATATAAGGAGTATAAATAGTCCGGTGCTCAATGTTCACAATATACTATAAATGGTTATGCACTTACTTTGCTTGGCCAAATCCCGACTAATAAAAGCTGCATCGACGTCCTCTAACAGAATGATGCTCTGCTGTGGAGCGACGCTCAGGAGGTGATTGAGACGGTCGTCTGAAAGACTGTTGTCGCTCAGGCTCATTAAGCAGATGCTATACTCCAGCTCTCCGGCCAGGGCTGTGCTGAGAGAATACAGAAAAAGCTGGGTGTATGGTATTTCAGGATTTCAACCACAAGTCCCAGGGACCTCAATCTTCCTACTGATGATATACTAACATCTGCCCGTGACTTCGTCTGCAGGTTGGCGTTGTGCCACTTATATTTAGGCATTGGTGTTTGGTTAGGACTGTTCGTGTGGCCCCATGTTCACCCCTGCGCGCCCTGACCCCATTTGGCGATCGCCTGTCCCTGCAGCCTCTCTACCTACCGCCTTGCTCTGGCTCCCCCCCTGTGCCGCACCCATTTCGTCCTCCGCAATGATACTCCTTCCCTGTCCCGCGTCCCCCCTCTGTATCTCACGGTCCTGCCCCCCCCCCCTCCCCAGGGCACCCCCTGCAGAAGCTGCCTCTCCTTTCACCCTTTGTCACGGCACACCGGCTCCCCTCTCCCTCCCTCGGCCCCCCAGCTGTCCCTCCTCAGCCCCCTGGCGCTCCCTCCCCAGGCCCCTGTCCCGCACCCCCCCCCCCCCTCTAACCTCCCCCCCTCCTGTGGCAGGCACCCCCCGCAACCACCACCCTCCCAACATCCCCTGCCGTGACACCCCCTTCCCCGTGTGAGAATAACACTGCGTACTTACCTAAGCCTGGGACGCGACAGTGTGCGCGAGTGCAGACACAGGCACAGACTCCATAGGCCGCTGCGGGACAGCAGGCTGAACAGAGCTTTCCGGCAGTGGCTCAGACGACCTCCTCTTCACGTGCGTTGGACCAGTTTGGACCCCCGGTAAGTGCACACAGCCGGCGCAGGCGATGCAGTTGTGGCGGCCAGACACTATGGTGGTTTGTTTGGGACGCGCCGGAGGTGTGCGAGACGCCATGTTCCTCTGCTTGCTGCCTGAAGGCTAGCGCCGCCCACGCAGTACCGCCAGCCAACGGAGTGAAAGGCTGAAGGGTCTGGGATGATGTCATCTCAGGTCCTTCAGCGAATCAGTCCATGAAAATCACCGGTCGCGGCGGCGGAGTCCAGGGGTGCACGTGGATTTATAGTAGCCTATCTTTCAATCCCGGACCCAAGTAATGTGTGTGGGAAATTTCAAGCTAATCTGTGTGTCCGTTTACATGTGATTGAGGAGCAAACATCCAAACACACAAACTATCACATTAGTAGGATTACATCTGTATGCAGAGGGAGGCCGGGAAACTGAGTGACCACCCCCGAAAGAGCAGTCAGGAAAGCGCCACTTAGTCCAACACAACGGTACTTACATAAAACTGCTCTTCCCACATCCAGGGGGCCCATATAGGAGATATCCTCTTCTGTACGGGATTCCTGGGATACAGAACAGAGAATAATATACAAAAGAAGTAACGTATACCGTAATATAATAATAATATAATAATAATAATAGTAATAGTTATAATACCATTGAGCTCATTTTTAAACTTATTACATTTCCGCTCCTTACCGCGGTCACTGTACCACTTGGGATTATCGATAAATCCTTTCACATCCTGAACAATTTTATCTGAGATTCCTTCTTCTAGCACCACAGAGGTCAGAGGGCGTCTGCGTCTTGGGAAACCAAATGGTCGCCATTCAGCACCCAGAGCAGTGTACATGATCGTCTTCCCCTCTTGCTGGCGCAGAGCAAGTTCTCTAGCTGTATGTATGAAAAGCCACAAGACAAAGATATAATGGAGGTAGTATTATAGTAGTTATATTCTTGTACATAGGAGCAGTATTATAGTAGTTATATTCTTGTACATAGGAGTAGTATTATAGTAGTTATATTCTTGTACATAGGAGTAGTATTATAGTAGTTATATTCTTGTACATAGGAGTAGTATTATAGTAGTTATATTCTTGTACATAGGAGGTAGTATTATAGTAGTTATATTCTTGTACATAGGAGTAGTATTATAGTAGTTATATTCTTGTACATAGGAGTAGTATTATAGTAGTTATATTCTTGTACATAGGAGGTAGTATTATAGTAGTTATATTCTTGTACATATATGGAGTAGTATTATAGTAGTTATATTCTTGTACATAGGAGGTAGTATTATAGTAGTTATATTCTTGTACATAGGAGCAGTATTATAGTAGTTATATTCTTGTACATAGGAGTAGTATTATAGTAGTTATATTCTTGTATATAGGAGTAGTATTATAGTAGTTATATTCTTGTACATAGGAGGTAGTATTATAGTAGTTATATTCTTGTACATAGGAGTAGTATTATAGTAGTTATATTCTTGTATATAGGAGTAGTATTATAGTAGTTATATTCTTGTACATAGGAGTAGTATTATAGTAGTTATATTCTTGTACATAGGAGGTAGTATTATAGTAGTTATATTATTGTACATAGGAGGTAGTATTATAGTAGTTATATTCTTGTACATAGGAGCGGTATTATAGTAGTTATATTCTTGTACATAGGAGCAGTATTATAGTAGTTATATTCTTGTACATAGGAGCAGTATTATAGTAGTTATATTCTTGTACATAGGAGTAGTATTATAGTAGTTATATTCTTGTATATAGGAGTAGTATTATAGTAGTTATATTCTTGTACATAGGAGTAGTATTATAGTAGTTATATTCTTGTACATAGGAGGTAGTATTATAGTAGTTATATTATTGTACATAGGAGGTAGTATTATAGTAGTTATATTCTTGTACATAGGAGCGGTATTATAGTAGTTATATTCTTGTACATAGGAGCAGTATTATAGTAGTTATATTCTTGTACATAGGAGCAGTATTATAGTAGTTATATTCTTGTACATAGGAGTAGTATTATAGTAGTTATATTCTTGTATATAGGAGTAGTATTATAGTAGTTATATTCTTGTACATAGGAGCAGTATTATAGTAGTTATATTCTTGTACATAGGAGTAGTATTATAGTAGTTATATTCTTGTACATAGGAGTAGTATTATAGTAGTTATATTCTTGTACATAGCAGTATTATAGTAGTTATATTCTTGTACATAGGAGTAGTATTATAGTAGTTATATTCTTGTACATAGGAGTAGTATTATAGTAGTTATATTCTTGTACATAGGAGGTAGTATTATAGTAGTTATATTCTTGTACATAGGAGCAGTATTATAGTAGTTATATTCTTGTACATAGGAGTAGTATTATAGTAGTTATATTCTTGTACATAGGAGTAGTATTATAGTAGTTATATTCTTGCACATAGCAGTATTATAGTAGTTATATTCTTGTACATAGGAGTAGTATTATAGTAGTTATATTCTTGTACATAGGAGTAGTATTATAGTAGTTATATTCTTGTACATAGGAGGTAGTATTATAGTAGTTATATTCTTGTACATAGGAGGTAGTATTATAGTAGTTATATTCTTGTACATAGGAGCAGTATTATAGTAGTTATATTCCTGTACATAGGAGTAGTATTATAGTAGTTATATTCTTGTACATAGGAGTAGTATTATAGTAGTTATATTCTTGTATATAGAAGTTGTATTATAGGAGTTATATTCTTGTACATAGGAGTAGTATTATAGTAGTTATATTCTTGTACATAGGAGGTAGTATTATAGTAGTTATATTCTTGTACATAGGAGTAGTATTATAGTAGTTATATTCTTGTACATAGGAGCAGTATTATAGTAGTTATATTCTTGTACATAGTAGTATTATAGTAGCTATATTCTTGTACATAGGAGGTAGTATTATAGTAGTTATATTCTTGTACATAGGAGCAGTATTATAGTAGTTATATTCTTGTATATAGAAGTAGTATTATAGGAGTTATATTCTTGTACATAGGAGCAGTATTATAGTAGTTATATTCTTGTACATAGGAGGTAGTATTATAGTAGTTATATTCTTGTATATAGGAGGTAGTATTATAGTAGTTATATTCTTGTATATAGGAGGTAGTATTATAGTAGTTATATTCTTGTACATAGGAGCAATATTATAGTAGTTATATTCTTGTACATAGGAGCAGTATTATAGTAGTTATATTCTTGTATATAGAAGTAGTATTATAGGAGTTATATTCTTGTACATAGGAGGTAGTATTATAGTAGTTATATTCTTGTACATAGGAGTAGTATTATAGTAGTTATATTCTTGTACATAGGAGTAGTATTATAGTAGTTATATTCTTGTACATAGGAGTAGTATTATAGTAGCTATATTCTTGTACATAGGAGGTAGTATTATAGTAGTTATATTCTTGTATATAGGAGGTAGTATTATAGTAGTTATATTCTTGTACATAGGAGCAGTATTATAGTAGTTATATTCTTGTACATAGGAGGTAGTATTATAGTAGTTATATTCTTGTACATATGAGTAGTATTATAGTAGTTATATTCTTGTACATAGGAGTAGTATTATAGTAGTTATATTCTTGTACATAGGAGTAGTATTATAGTAGTTATATTCTTGTACATAGGAGCAGTATTATAGTAGTTATATTCTTATACATAGGAGTAGTATTATAGTAGTTATATTCTTGTACATAGGAGCAGTATTATAGTAGTTATATTCTTGTACATAGGAGGTAGTATTATAGTAGTTATATTCTTGTATATAGGAGTAGTATTATAGTAGTTATATTCTTGTACATAGGAGTAGTATTATAGTAGTCATATTATTGTACATAGGAGCAGTATTATAGTAGTTATATTCTTGTACATAGGAGTAGTATTATAGTAGTTATATTCTTGTACATAGCAGTATTATAGTAGTTATATTCTTGTACATAGGAGTAGTATTATAGTAGTTATATTCTTGTACATAGCAGTATTATAGTAGTTATATTCTTGTACATAGGAGTAGTATTATAGTAGTTATATTCTTGTACATAGGAGGTAGTATTATAGTAGTTATATTCTTGTACATAGGAGGTAGTATTATAGTAGTTATATTCTTGTATATAGAAGTAGTATTATAGGAGTTATATTCTTGTACATAGGAGTAGTATTATAGTAGTTATATTCTTGTACATAGGAGGTAGTATTATAGTAGTTATATTCTTGTACATAGGAGTAGTATTATAGTAGTTATATTCTTGTACATAGGAGCAGTATTATAGTAGTTATATTCTTGTACATAGTAGTATTATAGTAGCTATATTCTTGTACATAGGAGGTAGTATTATAGTAGTTATATTCTTGTACATAGGAGCAGTATTATAGTAGTTATATTCTTGTATATAGAAGTAGTATTATAGGAGTTATATTCTTGTACATAGGAGTAGTATTATAGTAGTTATATTCTTATACATAGGAGGTAGTATTATAGTAGTTATATTCTTGTACATAGGAGTAGTATTATAGTAGCTATATTCTTGTACATAGGAGGTAGTATTATAGTAGTTATATTCTTGTATATAGGAGGTAGTATTATAGTAGTTATATTCTTGTACATAGGAGCAGTATTATAGTAGTTATATTCTTGTACATAGGAGCAGTATTATAGTAGTTATATTCTTGTATATAGAAGTAGTATTATAGGAGTTATATTCTTGTACATAGGAGGTAGTATTATAGTAGTTATATTCTTGTACATAGGAGTAGTATTATAGTAGTTATATTCTTGTACATAGGAGGTAGTATTATAGTAGTTATATTCTTGTATATAGGAGGTAGTATTATAGTAGTTATATTCTTGTACATAGGAGCAGTATTATAGTAGTTATATTCTTGTACATAGGAGTAGTATTATAGTAGTTATATTCTTGTACATAGGAGTAGTATTATAGTAGTTATATTCTTGTACATAGGAGTAGTATTATAGTAGTTATATTCTTGTACATAGGAGCAGTATTATAGTAGTTATATTCTTGTACATAGGAGTAGTATTATAGTAGTTATATTCTTGTATATAGGAGGTAGTATTATAGTAGTTATATTCCTGTACATAGGAGGTAGTATTATAGTAGTTATATTCTTGTACATAAGAGTAATATTATAGTAGTTATATTCTTGTACATAGGAGCAGTATTATAGTAGTTATATTCTTGTACATAGGAGGTAGTATTATAGTAGTTATATTCTTGTACATAGGAGTAGTATTATAGTAGTTATATTATTGTACATAAGAGTAGTATTATAGTAGTTATATTCTTGTATATAGAAGTAGTATTATAGTAGCTATATTCTTGTACATAGGAGTAGTATTATAGTAGTTATATTCTTGTACATAGGAGTAGTATTATAGTAGTTATATTCTTGTACATAGGAGTAGTATTATAGTAGTTATATTCTTGTACATAGGAGCAGTATTATAGTAGTTATATTCTTGTACATAGGAGTAGTATTATAGTAGTTATATGCTTGTACATAGGAGTAGTATTATAGTAGTTATATTAGTTATATTCTTGTACATAGGAGCAGTATTATAGTAGTTATATTCTTGTACATAGGAGTAGTATTATAGTAGTTATATTCTTGTACATAGGAGCAGTATTATAGTAGTTATATTCTTGTACATAGGAGTAGTATTATAGTAGTTATATGCTTGTACATAGGAGTAGTATTATTGTAGTTCTATTCTTGAACATGAGAGGAAGTTTTATATTAGACTCCCTTAGTTATACCTTCTTGTAGAATGTTGAAGAAAATATCACGATTGGTTCCTACAGCAGTGAAAGTGACAGATTCCCAGGGTGTTCCGGTGTGTAAGTCTATCATCTGTTTCTCACGATTTCTCTCTATGCGAATCCATTTATTTCGATACCTTCAGGACAACATGAACAGTTAATATTATTCATCTCCGGATGTTCTGAGATGTTTGATCATTTGTAAACATTTATCTCTAATTAAAAAAAAAAAAATCCCCAATGAATTGAATTTCCTGAATTTTCTGCCCATTTGTGAAAAAGTCTGGGTGACAAATAACAAAACTTCCAGTAGGTCGCGGTAACTGTTTTTTACCCAGCTTTTCCAGATGCTGATAGCACAGACACCCAGTCATATAGGAAAGCCTCTCCTGCTTATATCTAGCCATATTGCTAAATAACTGTACCCCGATTTAGTGGAGAAGCTGTCGGCAGCCATACTGCTCATCCTAATTTCACATAAACAGACAGAAACATCGCCCTTCTTACTTTGGGCTGTAAACGCTGTCATCAGGGGACACTTACCAAATAAAGTGATTTCCAGGACTGGGTACAAAGTCGAATTTGGTGCTGATGCGGCCGCTCTCATGCTGTAGATACGACGTCTCCACACTTAAATGTTGCGTACGTTTAGCATGATGAGAGATCCAGCTCAGCAGCCAATGGTAACTCTTGTCTTTACTGGGGACCTCCAGGGTAATCATATAATGTCTCCTGAAGGCCACCATTCCTAGCTGGGCACCTTTACGGGCCAGTGCCAGTGCCGTGCCCACACCCACCAGACCAAACCCTGCTCCAAAGTAAGGGTTGTCCTTCAGGGCTGCCAGGAAGTCTGACAGCGGCATCTTGAGAGATGACGGAAACTACTGGAGATGGGATTATCTTCTGTGTCGCATTCTGTAGAGATGGAGGAGAAAATGGTCAGCAGGGCGGCCAAAGCATAAAAAACATGAACTCTTCTAATACAGTCACAGCTTGAATTCTTCTGCTGCGCTCAGGTTCTGTAGGTGTCCCGGGCCCCAGTAACGCTGGGTCCATAGTGATGCATTGTCATATGTATGGACCCCCTATGCACAGGATAGGTCATCAGTATGCGATTTGTCAAGATCTGACAACCAGATCTCATAAAAATCATCTGATCTGACAACCAGATCTCATACAAATCATCTGATCTGACAACCAGATCTCATACAAATCATCTGATCTGACAATCAGATCTCATACAAATCATCTGATCTGACAATCAGATCTCATACAAATCATCTGCTCTAGCAGACTCTGGGAGCCGGAAGCTACTAGTAAAACTTGTGAACGGGGCGGCTACTATTCAGGTAATAGGGGAGTTGCTGCAGGTGACGGAACCATCACTGTCTTTGAATGGGAGGCGTCCTGCACGCTACGCCTGTCCACTAGAAGCTTTCAGCACCCGGAGGCTCCTAGAACAGATGATCTATGCGGGGACAGGGTGTTGGAAAGGTCATCAATATGAAGACTTGATTTAGGCTCAGGCCCCATGTTGCAGAAACACAACTTTTTTGTTGCAGATTTTGCTGCGTTATTTTGAGCCAAAGCCAAGAATGGCTTCAGAATGAATGGAAACTATCCAGGAAGCTTCTTATATCTCTTCCTTCTGCTCACTCCAATCCTGGATTTGGCTAAAAAAAAACGCAGTAAAACCTGCAACAAAAAAAAGCTGGGTACTATTCCGTTATCGGGCCAGCAGCAGCGCATTTCAGCACCAGCTTTCGGGACAGCAGTTCAGTTCAGCAGCGGGAATTACAATGACATCCGAGGACTGCTGGCCCGATGCTTGTGCCCAGTAGCCAGTACATCAATGACCCCCCCTCCATCTCCTCCTCCTTCCAGTGCTGCCCCCCAGCTCTCCTTACATCTACCCCGTACCCTCTCCCCGCCACATGACTAAGCCGATGCTGGCCCGATGATAGAGGCCGTGCTTGTGTGTAGTAGGCAGTACATCGATCGATGCCCTCATCCTCCTCTTCCTTCCAGTGCTGCCCCCCAGCTCTTCTTACATCTGCCCCGTACCCTCTCCCTGTAATAGGCCTCACCGTAAATCTTGAGCAATGAATGCTACTAGATAGCCGCCGGACGCTGCAGAAAGTTTGTCCCTCCGGCTCGCTGTAGCTCACCGTTCCTATAGTCGGCGTGTTTCTTGTCAGGGCCTGGATTGAGCCCCGGTGTCTTTCCTTTCGGTCTCGGTACTAGCGCTGAGGTGAGGCCTAGTCGTGTGGCGGGGAGAGGGTACGGGGAAGATGTAAGGAGAGCTGGGGGGCAGCACTGGCAGGAGGAGAAGGATGGGGGAGGGGGGTCATCGATGTACTGGTTACTGGGCACAAGCATCGGGCCAGCAGTCCTCGGATGTCATTGTAATTCCCGCTGCTGAACTGCTGTCCCGAAAGCTGCTGCTGAACTGCGCTGCTGCTGGCCCGATAACGGAATAGTACCAAAAGCTGTCTAAGCCAGGGATAACCCAACCTCACCGGGGTTCAGGTGAAACGCAGGACTCCTGGGGACCAAGAGAGACGGGAGAATCGCTGTGAGATATTTATCATCATTTTGGTTTTAGTTAATAATACAATAAAAGGTCCAAGTTTTCGACATTTCCTTTAAGAAGCTTCCCCTTTAACTCCCCAATAGGTTCTAATAGGAAAAGTTGTCATATTGTATAGAACAATGGTAAAATAAACCAGTTGCCATGATGTAGACAATACACTTCATACTAATCATATAATAAAAATTAAAGTGCAGTTTCCCTATAAGATGTTTGTGCCCCCTCCCACCTTGGGTATGCCCATACATGTAATAGGAGCAGTATGGGTACAGTATATAGCGCACATGGTGCAGTATAACCTGTCTCCAGGTCACAGGATGGTCCCTGCAGCTCCAGAGGTCACAGCTCCTTCCCTGCTCCAGTCTCTGACACGCATGGCCCAGCCACTTCCGGTTCTGTGCGTTCCGCGCCTCGCTCTACGTCACCGTCTGCGTTCCAAGCATCATTGATCTCAGTGAGGTGGCACACGTCGCTTCCTCTGCGTTCCACGTTGCTCTTCCGGTTGCGTTCCATGGTCTGTGGCTCCGGAGCTGGGTCTACTCAGAGCGGATTGTGGAAGCGGAATCTAAAAGCTACAAGCCCCATGAAGCAGAGATGTACGGAGGCCGGGAAGGATCAGGTGCTGATGGTTACCCGTGTAACTCAGAGTGGGAACAGGGGGGGACCAGTGTCCTAGACTGCAGTGTATGTGTATATGGGCAGCCATACCTGTGCTGATCCATAGGGGGCAGTATTATGTGCGATGTCATGGAGGTTGGGTCTACAAGGAACCCTGACAACATTTAGAAGTGTCCTGACCCCCTGTTATGTTATTTTAGTGATGGACGTGCCCCTCTTGTTCTCTGTGGGGCGTCTCATACCCCTGTTTATGAGGGGGACACAAACTTTGCCAGTTCCACCCAGTTGTTGTTCTGTCCCCAGCACATGAAGTGTCCTCGTCACCTGTAACATGTCCGGCCAAGGAGCCGTATACCAGGCGGACTGTCCTACAAGAGGTCACACGTTACTGGGAGCCGCCTCGATGTTTGGGGATGTCCCCATATCCTCTGCCTGACAAACCAGGGCTGTGTCACTGCCTCACCTAAAAACTACGGCTCACCCTGTAGAAAACAAACCCCCTCACAGCCCATGTCATCGAGCTAAAATAATGGCGTCACCAGGTCAACCCGGCGGTAAACAGGCGGCAGGTCATTAATATCAAAAATGTATATGGGGGAAGAAAACCCCTTTAACAGTTGTGGGTAAAACTGTGCAAACGACCAGCAGGATAAGGGAGCGTTCACACTACCGTCGGTGTCCACTGCAAATGTCTGTTCAAAATCTTGCACGGCCATTAGTAGTGACATTTTGCATTGATTTAAATGGAGATCGGGTGCGTTCTTTTACAGTTTGTGTCTGTCCTGAACTGTCCGTTCCCAAAGATATCCAAGTTTTCAAGCGGACAGAAAAAACCTACATGTTGGATTTTGTTGTTTGCTTGAAAAGTCGGACATCTTTCGGAACGGACAGTTAAGGACAGACACGGACTGTAAAAGAACACACCCGATGTCCATTTAAATCAATGAAAAATGTCACGGACACAGCTACTGTCCGCTGCTAATGTCTAGAGATGAGCGAGTACTGTACGGATCAGCCGATCCGAACAGCACGCTCCATAGAAATGAATGGATGCACATGGTACTTCCGCTTTGACGTCGGCCAGCCGCTTAACCCCCCGCGTGCCGGCTACGTCCATTCATTTCTATGCGAGCGTGCTGTTCGGATCGGCTGATCCCAACAGTACTCGCTCATCTCTACTAATGTCCACACAAGATTTTGAACAGACATTAGCAGTGGACACTGACGGTAGTGTGAACGCTCCCTGTAATGTAACCGAGCTTGAAAAAGTGCGATAGAGCACGAAACCGCTGTCGCTCAACCTCGAGTGTGCCGCCTCCCGTATCTGTGTTATTTTAACCTGGACTGTTAAAGAAAAAAAATTGCATTTTTACGCATCTGGGTGAGTGCCAAGTTTTCTCCTATTTCTCTTATGATGTCTTGCCATTTTTTGTCTATCCCCACATAGGTCTCGACCTGTTACATGAGTAGTGCCGCCCACCATTCTTATATTTTGTGATTATAGTAGTTATATTCTTGTACGCAGAGCTAAAATATGAACAACTATCAGGCGATCTAGAACAATTCTCTGGTCACTTTTTCCTTGGAGACTTTTCTCATTCTTCTTTCGCTCTTATTTCAGTAATACACAAGTCTCCTGTGCGGCCATAGTGGAGCATGCAGCCACAGAACTGCTGGACATGTCGGAGAACGGACTTTTGGTGTCAGATTGGCCCGGGCAGTCATGTGAAGCGTTGGTTCTCCAGCCATCACCAGGTGTTCACGGCCAAATGGAGGATCTCATGGAAGGAAATGCTGCGGCTCAGGACACGGTTGAGCTCCAGTCCATTTATATCCAGAACAAAGACTTGGCCCAGATAGACAGTGACCCTGTGAATCCAGCCGAGCAGCCGCTATATGGGACTTGTGATGGGGAATGTAGCGATGATATTGGTGGGTATCTCTAATGGGACCACAGGGGTCAGATAGGTCAGACCCGGTCAAGCATTGCAATGGTGATTTCCACTTTAATAAGTTTTTTACTTTGTCTCCATGCAGGTAAGTCGGCTGTGCCCATTGCCAGTATTCTGCCACAGGAGATCTGTCATTCCCTTGGCGATTCATCGATACCGCATTGTTCTAGCATTTCTCTGTCTGAATCCCAAATTCTCATCACGAACCAAGTCATCATGCAAGTCGAGAAGGACGCCCTCTCCTGCCCCATCTGTCATTGTGAGTTCAAGATGCCAAGTGAGCTGAAGGAACATTTTAGGAGCCACCCCCCTCCCCCACCAGACTTCAGCTGCTGGCAGAGTGACTGCCCGTTCTTGGCTCAAGATGTGAAAGGTTTTCAGTCTCACCTGAGGAAGGCGCATAAGCTGTCGCCGGTGTCCTGTTCTCATCGCACTTGCCGTCTCCTCTTCCCGACCCGCCAGGAGATGTCTCAGCACTTTAGGAGCCATTTCCCCTTTCACTGTAACCAGTGTGACTTCGTCAGCTCCAATTCTAAGGTTTTCTCCCAGCACAGGAAATCTCACATTAATGCTGGGGAGCCATATTTTACTTTAGGGGAATCGGTATCCGGACAGCCTGCCATACTGGAACCTCTTACGCACGATCCACCAGGGGAACACTTTCTTGGAAATGTGGTGCCATCTAGTAAGTACACCTGCCTAAAACTTTTGTACGGTACTGTATGTACTTCAAAAAGAGAATGGAGTAAAATAGAAGACCATACAATAGTATACAGTATCCTATTCACTACTAATGCACTGCCCACCACGCTCTAAACCCACAACTCCATATTGTCTTTCAGATGTCATCAATCACAATACAGTATCGGTGCTCAGAGGCCGGAAACGCAGGAAAAAGTCTCAGAAAGAAGAAACGGAGGATCCAGAAAGTAACAGCAACGAGGAAAATGAGAGTAACGCCGTTGAGAAGAGAAGTCTGCAGGTTACACGTAAGACTGAGGAGCCAGAACTTCTACAAAAACTGCTACAAAAGGGACAGACATTGGACCTGTCCTTTAATTTGCCCCAGGCTCACAGCCATTGGAAGTAATGGGTCGGTGTGCTAGCTGTGAAAAACACTGTTTGCACGTTGACAAATTGCACTTTCTTGTGCAGGGAGCCTAACGTTACCAATAGAAGTCTATAGAGAGGGACGGGAAGGCAGGAGAAAAGGGTGAGAGAGGAAAGGCCATGCTGCTGCTGCTAATAGTGAGTTTTCTGTCTCGCCCCAAATCCTTTTATCAGATCAGTACAGGCCGGTATTCCTCTATAATGTCTTATGGGCGGCTGCTTCTGAGTGAATGAGAGTGTTTTGTCTATGGGAGACTTCATGTCAAGCAGTCTGCATCCACCAGCTCAGGGAAAACTGAGATTTCGAGAACCTACAGAGGGGAAAACTTGCTGTACTTTTATACAGCAAGTCACTTAATACCCTGTTCTAGTGTTACTCCTCATATACAGGATAACTGTGAAGGTCACCTAAAATGACCGGTGCTCTTAAAGTGTTATAAACACCCAGAATGGCATTCTCTATAATACACATAATAGGGTGCCTATATCATATATATATAATGTACACATCCATTTCTATCTCTGACTATAGGGGCCATGGAGAATGGCAAGGAGCATCAGTATAAAACCCACATGTGCCCCGAGTGCAAGCGATGCTTCAAGAAAAGGACTCACTTAGCCGACCACCTTCATCTTCACTTCCCCGACCCGAACCTCCAGTGTCCAAACTGCCGCAAGTTCTTCACCAGCCGCAATAAGCTGAAGATCCACATGATGAGGGAGGCCGGTGAGAAGGTCCATAGCTGCCCTCTATGTGACTACAGTGCAGTAGAGAAGAACGCTCTCAATCGCCATATGGCAAGCATCCACGAAGGCGTCTCCAACTTCTACTCGGACACCTACTCCTGTCCGGTGTGCCAGGAATCCTTTAAACTGAGCCAGGCTTTGAAGGATCATATGAAAGGACACAATACCGAGCAGAAGATGCGATGCCTTCATCAAGACTGTGACCAAGAACTGTCAGATCGCAAAGACCTCCTGCGTCACATGAAGGAGTCTCACGGGATCCAGGCCGTAGAATGTCGCTACCACGCCTGCTCCTTACTCTTCAAGAATAGCGAGGAGATGGAAGTTCACCGCAAGAACCACTATGCCTTCCACTGCCAGGACTGCGACTTCGTCTGCTCCAATAAACATGTTTTCCGTAAGCACAAGAAGCGCGGCCACCCCGGCAAGGAGGAGCTGGCGTGTCACTTCTGCCCCTACAAGAGCTTCAACCCAGTGGAATATGCTGACCACGTGGGCAAGATGCACGCCAACGAGAAGATTCACCGCTGCGGAGACTGTGACTTTGCTACGGCACACAAGAGGGTCCTGATGCGTCATATGCTGCTTCACACAGGTACGTAAATGCGGTTTATAGCCAATTCTATCTGTGCTCTATGTGGCGTCATGTAATGGAGAGAGGCAGAAGGAACGTTACTGTCTCCACTAGACTCGGCCACTATTGCTGGGTCAGATGTCATTGACAGTCCACTCCTGGGGGTTCTTATAGTGGGTGAGGTGACATTACGCTGACATTGGGTGGTGGACGTCACCCACTATGATGGTCCTCTGGTGTCAGACCTGCAATGAGCTGCTTTGACATCATTGAGAAGGTGACAGATCTTCAAGTGCCAATAACTTTAGGCCCATTGACCAAGGTAGAAAGGAAAGGCTCCCTCTCACAACTAGATATAGGAGAAAATCCAACTACTCTGCAATTGGGCTTCGTCAAAATTAAATCTATTACCATTTCATGTATGAAGCTTCTGTGCGGATCTGTGTGTCTCCATGGTAACAGACTACAAAAACTCCGTGTAGTCTGTGCCTGCAGCAGATCTCCTTATCGTTTTACTCACCTCTCAATAAAAGATGGACAACAATGTTATGGCAGAGAGAGAAACCTTCACCGGCAACAATGGCTCCAGTGTAATAGACTGACTTGTCTTTCTCATCTTTCCATTTCAGGTGAGAAGCCTCATAAGTGCAGCCAATGTGACTTCACCTGCAGGGACATCAGTTACCTCTCTAAACACATGCTGACGCACTCCACGGACAAGAACTACATGTGCACAGAATGCGGGTACATCACCAAATGGAAACACTACCTGAACGTGCACATGCGGAAACACAGCGGAGACCTCAGGTGAGTGCTCTATGGTATTATATCATACTGGGAGGCAATCTGTATACTCCAGAGCTGCGCTCGCTATTCTGCTGGTACAGTCACTGTGTACATACATTACATTACTTATCCTGTATTATACTCCAGAGCTGCGCTCGCTATTCTGCTGGTGCAGTCACTGTGTACATACATTACATTACTTATCCTGTATTATACTCCAGAGCTGCGCTCGCTATTCTGCTGGTACAGTTACTGTGTACATACATTACATTACTTATCCTGTATTATACTCCAGAGCTGCGCTCACTATTCTGCTGGTGCAGTCACTGTGTACATACATTACATTACTTATCTTGTATTATACTCCAGAGCTGCGCTCACTATTCTGCTGGTACAGTCACTGTGTACATACATTACATTACTTATCCTGTATTATACTCCAGAGCTGCGCTCACTATTCTGCTGGTGCAGTCACTGTGTACATACATTACATTACTTATCTTGTATTATACTCCAGAGCTGCGCTCACTATTCTGCTGGTACAGTCACTGTGTACATACATTACATTACTTATCCTGTATTATACTCCAGAGCTGCGCTCACTATTCTGCTGGTACAGTCACTGTGTACATACATTACATTACTTATCCTGTATTATACTCCAGAGCTGCGCTCACTATTCTGCTGGTACAGTCACTGTGTACATACATTACATTACTTATCCTGTATTATACTCCAGAGCTGCGCTCGCTATTCTGCTGATGCAGTCACTGTGTACATACATTACATTACTTATCTTGTATTATACTCCAGAGCTGCGCTCACTATTCTGCTGGTACAGTCACTGTGTACATACATTACATTACTTATCCTGTATTATACTCCAGAGCTGCGCTCGCTATTCTGCTGATGCAGTCACTGTGTACATACATTACATTACTTATCTTGTATTATACTCCAGAGCTGTGCTCACTATTCTGCTGGTGCAGTCACTGTGTACATACATTACATTACTTATCCTGTATTATACTCCAGAGCTGCGCTCACTATTCTGCTGGTCACTGTGTACATACATTACTTATCCTGTATTATACTCCAGAGCTGCGTTCACTATTCTGCTGGTACAGTCACTGTGTACATACATTACATTACTTATCCTGTATTATACCCCAGAGCTGCGCTCACTATTCTGCTGGTACAGTCACTGTGTACATACATTACATTACTTATCCTGTATTATACTCCAGAGCTGCGCTCACTATTCTGCTGGTACAGTCACTGTGTACATTACTTATCTTGTATTATACTCCAGAGCTGCGCTCACTATTCTGCTGGTACAGTCACTGTGTACATACATTACATTACTTATCCTGTATTATACTCCAGAGCTGCGCTCGCTATTCTGCTGATGCAGTCACTGTGTACATACATTACATTACTTATCTTGTATTATACTCCAGAGCTGTGCTCACTATTCTGCTGGTGCAGTCACTGTGTACATACATTACATTACTTATCCTGTATTATACTCCAGAGCTGCGCTCACTATTCTGCTGGTCACTGTGTACATACATTACTTATCCTGTATTATACTCCAGAGCTGCGTTCACTATTCTGCTGGTACAGTCACTGTGTACATACATTACATTACTTATCCTGTATTATACCCCAGAGCCGCGCTCACTATTCTGCTGGTACAGTCACTGTGTACATACATTACATTACTTATCCTGTATTATACTCCAGAGCTGCGCTCACTATTCTGCTGGTACAGTCACTGTGTACATTACTTATCTTGTATTATACTCCAGAGCTGCGCTCACTATTCTGTTGGTACAGTCACTGTGTACATTACTTATCTTGTATTATACTCCAGAGCTGCGCTCACTATTCTGCTGGTACAGTCACTGTGTACATACATTACATTATTTATCCTGTATTATACTCCAGAGCTGCGCTCACTATTCTGCTGGTGCAGTCACTGTGTACATACATTACATTACTTATCCTGTATTATACTCCAGAGCTGCGCTCACTATTCTGCTGGTGCAGTCACTGTGTACATACATTACATTACTTATCCTGTATTATACTCCAGAGCTGCGCTCACTATTCTGCTGGTACAGTCACTGTGTACATACATTACATTATTTATCCTGTATTATACTCCAGAGCTGCGCTCACTATTCTGCTGGTGCAGTCACTGTGTACATACATTACATTACTTATCCTGTATTATACTCCAGAGCTGCGCTCACTATTCTGCTGGTACAGTCACTGTGTACATACATTACATTATTTATCCTGTATTATACTCCAGAGCTGCGCTCACTATTCTGCTGGTGCAGTCACTGTGTACATACATTACATTACTTATCCTGTATTATACTCCAGAGCTGCGCTCACTATTCTGCCGGTGCAGTCACTGTGTACATACATTACATTACTTATCCTGTATTATACTCCAGAGCTGTGCTCACTATTCTGCTGGTGCAGTCACTGTGTACATACATTACATTACTTATCCTGTATTATACTCCAGAGCTGCGCTCACTATTCTGCTGGTCACTGTGTACATACATTACTTATCCTGTATTATACTCCAGAGCTGCGTTCACTATTCTGCTGGTACAGTCACTGTGTACATACATTACATTACTTATCCTGTATTATACCCCAGAGCCGCGCTCACTATTCTGCTGGTACAGTCACTGTGTACATACATTACATTACTTATCCTGTATTATACTCCAGAGCTGCGCTCACTATTCTGCTGGTACAGTCACTGTGTACATTACTTATCTTGTATTATACTCCAGAGCTGCGCTCACTATTCTGTTGGTACAGTCACTGTGTACATTACTTATCTTGTATTATACTCCAGAGCTGCGCTCACTATTCTGCTGGTACAGTCACTGTGTACATACATTACATTATTTATCCTGTATTATACTCCAGAGCTGCGCTCACTATTCTGCTGGTGCAGTCACTGTGTACATACATTACATTACTTATCCTGTATTATACTCCAGAGCTGCGCTCACTATTCTGCTGGTACAGTCACTGTGTACATACATTACATTACTTATCCTGTATTATACCCCAGAGCTGCGCTCACTATTCTGCTGGTACAGTCACTGTGTACATACATTACATTACTTATCCTGTATTATACCCCAGAGCTGCGCTCACTATTCTGCTGTGTACATACATTACATTACTTATGTTTCTGTTCTTTATCAGGTACCATTGTAACCAGTGTTCGTATCGCTGTCACCGTGCAGATCAGCTCAGCAGCCATAAGCTCCGGCACCAGGGGAAGACTCTCATCTGTGAAATCTGTGGATTTGGGTGCAAACGTAAGACGGAGCTTCAGAAACACATGCAGGTGAAGCATTCGCAGTCCGGTCCGATCACCATGTACCAGTGTCAGCACTGCAGCTATCAGACCAAGTACAAGCAGACGATGCGCAACCATGAGAACGGCAAGCACACCAAACAACGAGAGTTCTGCTGCGCCCTGTGCTCCTTCCGTACCTTCAGTAATACCAGTCTCTTCTTCCACAAGCGCAAGTCTCATGGCTACATCCCGGGAGACCAGGAATGGCTGGAGAGGTACGCCAGCAAGCAGCAGGAGAACAACAGCGTGGACTTGCTATTTCCTTACAAAATGGAGGCTCCTATCAAGCAACTCTCCTCTACTGAAGAAAAACCATCTCCGAATTGTAACCAGGCTGAGATGGAGGAAAGCGATCAGACCTCGGAGTGTATGCAGGTTGGCGCTCTTACTGAACCCGCTGGAGACGCTGCTATTTCCGTGGCAGATGAGTCTTTACTGGCCGCCATTACCCTGGAGCCAGTGGAAACCTGCAGTATAGAAATGGAGGACTATCCAGTGAGACTGGAGCTTTCCGACTCCAATGAACTCCTGGCCAAAGAGTCTTCTGTCGAAACCTTAGTTGCTTGTGAAGATCCCCTTCCTACTAGGGGTGAAATTCTCTGCTTCACGGAGTCCATGGCGGTGGAGGAACACGTAAGCTGCGGACAAGATTATGAGGAAGAGACCGATCCACATGTGGGGGATGATCCGGAGAAGGTTGAAAATGGAGTCTGTGTAACTGTGCAATACAACCAAGAGTCAATCCTTTGTGAAATGACTGAGAAAAGTGACGATCTGCCCGTCCACGTTAACGCTAATCTGGAGCTCCAGCCTGGAGACATCCCTGTAGAGGTGCAGGAGTCCTGGGCGGATGTCGTGAAGGGCGGCGTACAGCTGACCATCGTATGCGAGTCCAGCGAACTTCATGAAAGCAACGTCCAAGACCTTGAATCCAGCACTGTCCCACTGGATGAAGACCCTGACGAAAGTGGCAAGCCCGAGTCTATCCTGAAAGCCTTGAGAAAGCAGGACAAGGAGCAAGCGGAGGCGCTGGTTTTGGAAGGCAGAGTCCAGATGCTGGTGGTCCAGTCCAACACCAAGGTTTACAAATGTGAGAAGTGTTCCTACATCACGAAAAAGAAGGGAAGCATCGTCCAACACACCAAGAGTGGCTGCCACCTGCGCAAATCTGCTCTGGTGTGCAAGGACTGCGGAGCCAGCTTTAAACAGCAGAGGGGACTCAATACTCATGTCCTTAAGAAGTGTCCGGTGAGAATGAAGAAGAAAAGAGTTGGTCTTAAGACGGGGCAGCATGTGGATAGACTATTGGTAGACGCTCCTGCAGACTCTCTTGAGGAATCCTTAGAACCTGATGAACATTTATCCCCTTGTCAGAACTTATTGCAAAATCAATTGAAGGACAATATTTCGGAAAGTGTGGTCAATAATGAAGAAACAAGAGCAATGGGGTCTTCAACACCTTCAGGCGACCACAGAAATCTGGTCAATGAGAAGTACCGAATTGAAGGCGGGAAGTTTCATTGCTTGTTTTGCTCGTACTCTTGTTCTAGAGAATGCACCATCATCTGTCATGTCAACCAGAACTGCCGCAGGGTTCCCTGCCCACCATCTGATGTACCACTGGGACAAGGGGAGGAACAGCACAAAGAACTAGAGGACACTCAAGAAATGGGACACACGGCCCAAAGCTCTTCGGTTGAAGACCACCAAGAGGTCGAGGAAGATGCCGGAGTCAGCAAAAACTTGTATGACTCAACCAGCGCCCGACGACTGTCTTGCCCATCCTGCGCCTTCACTTGCACCCAAGAACGAGCCATGAAAACCCACGAGAAGAAAGGTTGCTTAAAACCCGGTGAGCTCCAGTGTCCCTTGTGCTGTTTCCGATGCATGTCACCGGGCGCTTTAAAACGTCATCGTGAGCTGCACCAGAAATATTCTCAGAGTAGACTCCAACTCCAGTGCAAGCAGTGCGACTTCACGTGCAAGCAGCCGCGTTGCATGAAGCAGCACGTTCACATTCGTCACGAAGGTGTGAAACCTCACCGCTGTCGATATTGCGATTTCAGCACCACCAGACGATACCGGCTCGAAGCCCATGAGTCTCTGCATACTGGAGTTGGGCGGATATCTTGCAATTCTTGTAGTAGGACCTTTGGCACCAACTCTAAACTAAGGCTGCACCAAAGGAGAGTTCATGAGAAGATGCCCACTCACTTTTGTAAACTCTGCGACTATAGCGGCTACAGTCAGAATGACGTGGCACGGCACATGGGCAGTTGCCACAGTGGCGAGGCCATCTTCCCCTGCACAGTTTGCCAGGCGACTTTTAGCTCTGAGGCTGCGTTAAAGCAGCACAGTCTGAGGAAACACCAGGAGAAGGCCACTCACGACTGTCCGCAGTGCCAGTTCTCCTGCCACAGCCAGGCCACCCTACGATGCCACCTTCAGAAGCAGCACCCCCAACTGGAATGCACCATTTGTAAGGAGACGTTCTCTCGCAGGGAGGACATAGAAGAACATCGCAAAACCCATTTCTCTCACCATTGCCAGCAGTGCCAATTTGCAGCCAAAGACCGACAGCAGCTTGTCAATCACTATGCGGAGGAGCACGAGAGCGGCGCCCTGCCTGGCGGAGAGGTGGACGAGGGCCTGCTGCGATGTCCATTCTGCTCCTTCTCCTGTCGACATCAACTCGTCTATGACCATCATGTCAAGGGCCACGGAGCCACACGTGTTTACAAGTGCTCAGACTGTGACTATAGCACCCGGAATAAGCAGAAGATCACGTGGCATAGCCGCATCCACACCGGTGAAAAACCGTACAAGTGTCACCTCTGCAGTTACGCCTGCGCGGACCCTTCACGACTTAAAGTGAGTTGCCTGACCCCTTTACATGTGTCGTATTCAGATGTATTTTTCATAGATTGTGCAAACTAGACAATCCCTTTAAATAATGGTGATGCGTCTTCCTTTTTCCATGTTCTTTTCCTTTTGCAGTATCACATGCGCATCCACAAAGACGAAAAAAACTACCTGTGTCCGGAATGTGGTTATAAATGCAAGTGGGTCAACCAGCTGAAATATCACATGACCAAACACACAGGTAAAACCGAAACCTGAGTCGTGCCCTGTGTGCTCTAAGGAGTCCCTTAAGGGGGGGGATTAGGGGTAGGAAACCTTTTCTGCTGTGCATACACCGCCGTCTCCTGGCATGCCGATACTGAAGCTTTTGCAACGCTGCCAGGGACCCGAATTCTTCTATTTCACCCTGCTCTCATGATATTCCAACTCTTCATCATGTGACTGAGCCCTCGTCACTTCTAATGTACTTGGAGTAGCACCGGGTCGGTTACATGATGAAGAATTGGAGCGTCAGCCGAGCAGGCGGAGATAGAAGAATTCTGCTCCCTGGGCAATGCTGCGAAACGCTCCCCCCACTGGCGTACCCGGGCCCGGCATCAAAGTTAGTGAGTAAAGTGGCAAAAATAGCTAAAAACAGCAACACGCATCAGATTTCTATAAGCCGCCTGCGTTTCTGTAATTCCAGGCCTCAAGCCATACCAGTGCGAGGAATGCGACTACTGCACCAACAGAGCCGATGCCCTCCGCGTCCACCGCGAAACCCGTCACCGAGACGTGCGCTCCTTCATCTGCGAGCAATGCGGCAAAGCTTTCAAGACTCGCTTTCTGCTCAAAACCCATCTTAAAAAACACAGCGAGGATAAACCGTACGTGTGCAACGTGTGCCAACGCGGCTTCCGATGGCCCGCCGGCCTGCGCCATCACTACCTCACCCACACCAACCAGCAGCCGTTCTTCTGCCAGTACTGCTCATACCGGGCCAAGCAAAAGTTCCAGGTGGTAAAACACCTACAGCGGCATCACCCCAATAATCCCGACCTGACGAAGGGCGTAGGGAAGGAGCTGTATTTATTCTCCATCCAGGGACACGAGTCAACGTTTCAGCCGACGCCGGAATGTGATACTGGAGAAACTGGAGCAGGAGGCCATGATTAACCCCTAAGTGACTGCAGCTGAGGCTCTGGAGCTTCCACCGCGTCTTTAGGCTCCGTTCCCACGAAGTAACGCGCCGCTCATTCTGACACGTAAACACTAGAGGGTCACCAAGTCCACTATGACACCCCAGGAAATGAGGACAACACCCTGGAATGCAACTGGGACAGCAGGGGGAGCATGTCTGGGGGCATCTAACATGCCTAAGTCCCTGTATTACGCCATTATCTCGTCAGGATCCCTGTCAGCTTGCAATATGCGCGAGCTGACTTTTTCCCATAGGAATGCATTGACCAGCGTTGATTGGCCGAATGCCATACAGAGTACAGCGTTCGGCCAATCAACGCTGGTTCTGCCGGAGGAGGCGGAGTCTTAGATTGGTCCACAGCAGTCTCCATTGTGGTCCGATCTCAGATGTAGCAGTGTTGAGCGCACAGCTCTGCTACATCTCCGGTGGGAGATGTCAATGGGATTCTGTTTTACAGCGCTCACTCCGACACGTGTTTACGTGTCAGAATGAGCGTCGCGTTACTCCGTGGGAACAGAGCCTTACTTGGCAAACATTTTCTTCAGCTGAATTTTTCTGTTCCAAATTTAGAACATTATTATGTTTTTAATGCAGTTTTTTTTGTGTATGTGTTAATGCCCCCTCACACAGCTTGACCTATCTGTCGCATGTACAATCTAGACTGACGTTTGCAACAAACAGAGACTAAGGGTTGGTTCACATCATTTTGTATTCCGTCCAGAGAGAGTCCGCATGGAGACCCCCCCCCCCCCCCCTTCCCGAACGGAATACAAGCGCTGTGCTGTAAAAGCGCACAGACCCCATAGAGTATAATGGAGTCCGTGTGCTGGCCACGCACTGCCCGCATGAATCAAGTAGATGGTGAAGTACTTTCCTGTCCGCAAAATCCCTGCGGAGATCTGGCGGCGAGCACACGGCCCCTTTTATAGTCTATGGGGTCCGTGTGCTTTTAGTGCTCCAGCGCTTGCAATTGTATTTGGTATTCCGTTCCGTTTGTTCCAAACACAGATGTGAATGAGGGCTTAGATCAGCCTCAACCAGGCACCCTGCAGGTTTAAAGCTGAATCTTAAAGGGAAAGTGTCACCAGGAAATGACCTAGGGTGGAAATCACTTTAAAAAAAATATATATATATTTTTTTTATATAATTTTTTTTTTTTTTGGTGATGTTTTGGATTTTTCCGGTTACTATCTATATTAACAATAATAATAATAATAAAAAAAATCCTAAAAGTCTTGTAATTCTAATTCTTACCACCAAGGCCGTGGGCACAATGTCGGGAAGGAATATTTTCCCTGAAATGGGGCAATTGGCAGGAGCCTCATGGGGGGGGGGGGGGATCAACACTGGAGGGATTGTAGGGTTATAGGTTGGACTTGATGGACTGATGTCTTCATCCAACCTCATCTACTATGTAATGGTCTGGTGCAGACTCTATTGACTGCTATGGAAGTTTTCTATGTGACTTGTACAGAGATGGGAGTCGATAAGCAGTGACATGTCTTATCTCTATATACTTGATAGGTGTGATCATCAGTGTGCTGTAAGTGAGGTGATTGCTGCAAAAAATCTCCTACAGAAAAAGGGAAAGTCACAGCATATTATTTGGATTAGTGGACAGAGTCAGAAATTCAGGATTTTTTATTATTATTATTATTATTATTATCATTATTATTATTTAGATAATTTAAAAAAAAAATTAAAACTTCACCAAAAATTCTCTTAAAACCTTTAACCTGAAACTTGATTTACTGGTAACCTATTCCCTTTAAGTTACCAAGTTTTATACTCCAATCACACCCAGAGCTGCCTTTGCAATACTTTTGATATCCTAGCCCCTGTGCTCATGTCCCCTGCAGACGTTGCTGGTTCAGTGTCTGTATAAAGCATGGTTTATCTGGAGTTGTACCGTTTTATACCAAACAATGTGGACTGCAGCTCTGGTTGTGACTAGAGTATAATGCATACTGCTGTTCAGGTGAAGAAGATGACTGCAGAAAGTAAAGTCTAAAGGAATTAAAATGAGTCTCGCCTGAGCGTCCGTCTGAGATCCCGCACAGTAGGCGTAGTAGGTCATTGAGCATGCTCACTACACTCTCCATAGAGGTCAGTAAACCCTCTCCAATCTGCAGGTTTCTATGTCCCTGTAGCTGCTGTAAAGCAGGTCTCTGAGTGCTGCGAACAGCAGAAAAGCAGCTCTGGCAAGATGGCCGCCCCTCCTGTTCAGCAATGAATCTAATTTCAATAAAATAAACCCCTGAAAATTCTGTAACCAGCAAAGACCCTTGTCAAAGAGGACTGAGGAGTGGAGTTGCCCTTTAAGCAGCCTTATATATACAGTATATATACCCCTGTATTGGAACGTCAGGCTTTCTACCTTCCGTTTTCTTGGGTTTTCTGCCTTGGTTCTTCTCTCTGCCCTATCCTTGGCCGTTTCTTATCCCTCCATCCTTTACGTCTTGTGTACTGACCGGAGGTTCTCCGATTCTCCCATTAAGGTCTTACATTATGTCTCGGTATATAGCAGTATTTATTGTTAGGGCTTTCGGTTCTTTATTGATTTGCACATTAAACAGTATTGATTAGACTTCGGAATACTCTGGAACGTTATCAATAATAGAAATCTTATGTAAAATACCGGGCGGGGGGACGAGACCCCCAGATGGGGCGGCGCATTTAATATCTGACTGGCAAAAAATAAAAAGTAAAGTTATAAAGTATCCATGCGTTCCTGTTTATGTTCTTTCCGACATGAAACGTGTCACATTGTAATTCCCGACTGTCCGACGCGTCATTTGTAGTCGGCCATTGCTGTTTTTCTATCAATGCATCACCTACGTGTTTACGGGTATACACAGGCACATGAGGGGAGTCACTGTCTGGGGGTCTGCGTATATGTCTTGCAAGGAGACTGTCAGCAAGCTGGAAAACTTGCACAGCCTGGCCAAGTGCAAAAAGCAAGGTGTAGATGAGCCCTTGATCTGGGTAACGCAATATCGGGGCCCCTCTTGGACTTGGACTTTAAATCCAGATGAGAGATTTGGGGTTGTCTGTGTTGTGTTTATTTCCATAAATAGTAAGGCCAGGATAGACTCCTTATAAAGCCATTACCGCCATCTTGTTGTTGGGTCCTGGTCAACCGTTCACAAAAAGACATGACAAGCGGCCTTCAGAAGATGCTTTATTTATGAAATATTCCATGGCCAAACTGGAAGTCGACGTTACACAAGATGCATTTGTTTTCCGACATTTGCTTTGCAGCCTCTCGGTGTAGACAATGCCCTGGGGAGGATTCTGCGCAGCGTGCGCGGCCCGAGTCATTTCATTTGCAGCATTTGGTTACATCGATTTAGTGTATTAATATGAGAGAATGTTACTATGACTTTAGCATGAACTATATGACTAGGTGGACAACAAGTAGCAGCAACACCGGATGGGAGGGAAGTGGAGGGCATTCCTAAAATAATAGGGAGAAGGTTTTATAAATCAACCATTGGATTTCATATAGTCTTTATTGCTTATCGTCAATGGAAGGCGCCCACACTATTAGATAAGCATTGGTCAGACCCCAACCATCCAATGTGTCAGAGGTTGTCCCATCTCTACAGTAAATACTGAATGAAAGAAGGATCAGACATGTTGGATTTCAAGACGCCAGAAGATAAACTGATGCCAGACATCTCTTCTTCCCGTCTCTCCATCATGAATGCATGCATGCTCAGCCATGTGTATGGGATGGGGGTTGTTGGATCGGGGGGGAATAGTTGTTTTTCTGTCTCAAGTGTATGGCATGCTCTGAAATGTCCGGAAGCTGAGGGCCGAAGACAAGTGTTTGCCAATTTATAAGGCCACATTCTTGGAATTGTTCTGGAAGACGAAGTATTCCTGCCCCGTATGGGACAGAGAAAAGCAAAATATAGAACTAGTATAATACTCCCTCCGCCTGGCGTGACCTAAATGACTGTAATCGGTGATTAGGGCTGGATTATAGAACGTTACCTATAAATAGAAGTCACATGTAGCAGAAAACATCACTAACCAGCTAAAAAGTCAAACAAATTGACTGAAAAGTCTCCGATTGATTTTAGGGCTGTGGTGCGTGCCCATTACTGTCCCTTAAGGACCTAAAACTGGATCAAACCTATAAGACATGAAGGTGACATGATGGACTGTAGGTGCAAAGTAGACAAATGTTACAGAAAAGACCTTGTTTGTTCTTGAAGGATCTACAGGAAGCCCTTGATAATGGCAGCGTATAAAGCAGAATGACTACAAGACCTGGAGGAGAGACAAAGCAGGGTTACATACGACATTCAATTATTCGGCTGCTAAGTCGTGAGGTTTACCCCGTGTGATATAAGAATACATAGCAGTAGAGAAGCTCATGGGTTCAGATATCTAGCGCTAGAGATCTTGTACATCAGCCGCTGTAGCCATCTTGGATGCATAGAAAGTAACAGAATTGCAACCTTCATGAGAAGTTTTGCAATTCCTACAATTAATACCTACATAGAACATCTTCACACGTCTGAGGTGGAGCATGCACACATGGCAGTCATAATTCAAGGGCCATCCAAAATTCTTTATCTACAAAAATAGATCTTAGGATAAGGCTACATGGTGACGGAGAGAAGCGTTGCATCCCATAGCAGCCCCGCTGACATAAGCATTGCATCACAGCCATTGCACCAACCCAAACTGCAAAAGTATACCAGTACCATGGGATCATGCTGCAGGGAATTTGAAACTTCGAATCAATGCACTGCTAAATGCATGACATGAATCAACCCAGGGGGACGGCAGGAGCATTTCTCACTATGATAACCCCTGACCCCCCACACATTCATGCATTACCTGGACAGCCTAGTGATTTCAGTAGAGATTGGGGGTTGGAGGGGTGCTAGGTCTTTAGGAGACAGCCTTTGCAAGTGTGCAGGCTCTTCTAGTACATGCATGCTCTGCTAAGAATTCTGGGAAAGCAATATATAATATAAGAAAAACTCTTCCTCTAGAGCAGTGATTCCCAAAATCTGCTTCTACACCCAGGGGTGCCTCCGAAACCCACCAAGGGGCCACTACACTCTTGTTGGGAAGATGGCTCATACCTTCATGCAACATTATCCGCATCCATAGCACTTTTGTTGTAAAAATGATTTAGTAGGGGTTCCCTAAGGAATCTTTCTTTTCCAGCGGTGCTCGGAGTCTGACAAGATTGGGAAGCTTTGCTCTAGAGCAGGGGTCGGGAACCTTCGGCTCTCCAGCTGCTGTGAAACTACAACTCCCAGCATGCTCCATTCACGTCCATGGGAATTCCAAGAACAGCAGAGCAGTATGCATGCTGGGAGTTGTAGTTTTGCAACAGCTGGAGAGTCGTACGTTCCCTACCCCTGCTCTAGAGTCACGTTTTGGAAGGTAGATCCCTTCAAGGAGCCTAGAGATATGATCTGGGATTAAAGCAAACAGCTAGCTATAAAAAATGAATCATCCCAAAGATCTATTACGACCTTATGGGGGCACAATGTGTAAGATTAAAAAATAATAAAACATAAAACACCCCTCCCACATCGACACATTCTAGATACAATATTCATTTTAATTGTACATTCCTTTCTTAGTACTATCGGTGTAATGCTTCATTTCACCTGTGGTGGCGCTGCAGGTCTCAGCTTTCTGACTTCCCTACTGATTACAGCAGATCCCTGGGAGTCTTAGAAGCAGCAGATCCTGTTCCCTGTTTAGTGCCAGAGGACCCTAGACATCCCCTTTAAGTGGATGGCTGTAATGCATTGCTTTTGCGCTCTGACTACGACTACATACGTTATCCTGCAGTACCCGACATAAGTCACATCCATCATCCCGCAGTCGATGCAATACCAGAGAATTCAGTCTAATTTGCATAATACAGATAATACATCATCACAGACCTACAATAGTGTTTAATACTTCACGGTGGATTATTGCAATAGTTCTCCATTAAAGGGGTTTTCTGGGTGACCGGACTCCTATTGGGACACATGTTGGACCCCACAATTGTCCATGCTCCAGGAACCCCACAATCTGCAGGAGACTTTGTCCAAACTACAGATGAGCGAACCTGAAACCTGTACTCCAAACCAGACAACGCTATTAATGGAGCCCATACTGCAAGATTGCTAATACTGTTCAGGCTGCAGGGGGCAGCACTGCGCGGGTTACAGGGTAACACTGCCGTCATAGGTTAATCAGCACAAGAACATCTTATAGAATAGCACCAAATATACATCTGTACAATAAATAGGTAAAAAAATAACACAATATACAAGTATATACAAACTAGCCATCTGTGGGGGAGGGGAAGTGCAAAATATAGCGTAACAGCGGTAAGGCTGAGCTTCGGGACGGTGACTTCTGCAGCCATTAACCCTCTGCCTCCTGCACCGGGTTACTCATGTCTGTAATACGGATGTAAACGAATAGCGAGGCCGGCGGGATTTTGGTGCCGTCTTTGGAAAGAAGATGGACGTGGCGGTAACCTGTAGAAAACACCAGATCAAAAAAAACATAAACTATCGTGATAGGAGTTGGGCGAAACTTGTGAGAAGCATTGTGATAATATGTACAAGGATCTCACGGCAGATTTGATCATGTGGGGCATGTTGACACTCTTAAAAGTGAAGTTGGCACACCCCACGTGACTGCCGAGGAACAACCCCAGGCTCAACCAGGAGGCCGAAGATAACCCAATATAATCCTCCCAAGCCCATATCATCTATACATAAGAGACCTGGCGTCCGGCCGCACACACTTACCTGACTTGATGCTCCTGAATGGGAGCGTGTACTGTCCGATGAAATCGTTCCTTGACGTCTTATCGTAGTCTTCAACCAGAAACCTCACCAGGGCCAGTTCAGGGACATGAATTTTGAATTGCAAGGTCTCGTACCACATGGGGTTAAATCCTTTAGATGGAAGGACAGACATTGGTGTACGGTTACCTCTCGCTTATGCACGACCTACTGAAATATTCATGAGACCTACAGGCTACAAATTCACTAGGAGGCCACAACATCGGCAAAGTGAACCCAAAACCTGAGGGATCGCTGAAAGACGATTACTAGAAGATGCTATATATGGCGAACGTGCAGGGAGCGAAGGGAGGAATCTGTGTGGGTCATCTATATGTGATAATGAGTGTGACAGCGCTGGACCATTGTTATAGGACCATATAAGACCTACAATTGGCTGTTTTGGGTGATATGCTGGTTCTGGTGACAGTAACCTATCTATCTGCAGGGCTGGGGTGATATGCTGGTTCTGGTGACAGTAACCTATCTATCTGCAGGGCTGGGGTGATATGCTGGTTCTGGTGACACTAACCTATCTATCTGCAGGGCTGGGGTGATATACTGGGTCAGGTGACTGTAACCTATCTATCTGCAGGACTGGGGTGATATGCTGGTTCTGGTGACAGTAACCTATCTATCTGCAGGGCTGGGGTGATATACTTGGTATGGTGACACTAACCTATCTATCTGCAGGGCTGGGGTGATATGCTGGTGACAGTAACCTATCTATCTGCAGGGCTGGGGTGATATGCTGGTACTGGTGATAGTAACCTATCTATCTGCAGGGCTGGGGTGATATGCTGGTTCTGGTGACAGTAACCTATCTATCTGCAGGACTGGGGTGATATGCTGGTACTGGTGATAGTAACCTATCTATCTGCAGGGCTGGGGTGATATGCTGGTACTGGTGACAGTAACCTATCTATCTGCAGGGCTGGGGTGATATGCTGGTTCTGGTGACAGTAACCTATCTATCTGCAGGACTGGGGTGATATGCTGGTTCTGGTGACAGTAACCTATCTATCTGCAGGGCTGGGGTGATATACTGGTTCTGGTGACAGTAACCTATCTATCTGCAGGGCTGGGGTGATATGCTGGTTCTGGTGACAGTAACCTATCTATCTGCAGGGCTGGGGTGATATACTGGTTCTGGTGACAGTAACCTATCTATCTGCAGGGCTGGGGTGATATGCTGGTTCTGGTGACAGTAACCTATCTATCTGCAGGGCTGGGGTGATATGCTGGGTCTGGTGACAGTAACCTATCTATCTGCAGGGCTGGGGTGATATGCTGGTTCTGGTGACAGTAACCTATCTATCTGCAGGGCTGGGGTGATATGCTGGGGTCTGGTGACAGTAACCTATGTATCTGCAGGGCTGGGGTGATATGCTGGGGTCTGGTGACAGTAACCTATCTATCTGCAGGGCTGGGGTGATATGCTGGGTCTGGTGACACTAACCTATCTATCTGCAGGACTGGGGTGATATGCTGGTTCTGGTGACAGTAACCTATCTATCTGCAGGGCTGGGGTGATATGCCGGGTCTGATGACAGTAATCTATCTATCTGCAGGGCTGGGGTGATATGCTGGTTCTGGTGACAGTAACCTATCTATCTGCAGGGCTGGGGTGATATGCTGGTACTGGTGACAGTAACCTATCTATCTGCAGGGCTGGGGTGATATGCTGGGTCTGATGACAGTAACCTATCTATCTGCAGGGCTCCAGACTAGCATCTCCAGACTAGGTGTAAGTATTTTATACCCCTGATGTGCTGGGAATTTTGCATGTTGTTACTGCCACAGTGTAATAAACTTCATCATGATGTAAACGTAACAGAGTGTAATATAACTTACCATTATTCTCTATGTATTTGGTCTCCTGCTTTGCTTGGTCCATGGGAACCCCAAATATTTCCACCCGAACCAAAGGATCTATAATGGAGGCCTCTTTACTGTTCTCATCTTTGGGGAGTTGCTGAGCGCTGATCACCTGCAGAATAATACAAGAGGTGTCAGTGCAATGGGATATACTGGGGGATATATTAGAGGTTTCTACAGCATAGACACCTTGTATATAATTCTATACGTAAACATCTTGTATACAGTGTAATGGGTTGTGCTGGCTCAGTGAGTTAGTGCACCATTGGTGTGATCCTATTCTATATTACCTGTATAGACAGGCTGACTGGTGCGAAACCTGTAGTCTCTTGTGGCTGATCAGGGTTGAAAGTTGTATCTGTGTGTCTCATAAAGAAAGGCTTCAGAACAAAACCACAATGTCCGTTCTGCTGAAAGAGACCGTCATTAAGATCCATCTCTACTCCGGCTGTCTGGAAATTCAGCGCAACTGAGAAGTAACAGAGAAAAAACGGTTAGCGCAAGAATCCAAGATTGTATAGTCGCCCCTTCGTGTCTGAGAACTATTATATCTAGTTATATTGTTGTACATAGGAGTAGTATTATAGTAGTTATATTCTTGTACATAGGAGTAGTATTATAGTAGTTATATTCTTGTACATAGGAGGTAGTATTATAGTAGTTATAGTCTTGTACATAGGAGCAGTATTATAGTAGTTATATTCTTGTACATAGGAGCAGTATTATAGTAGTTATATTCTTGTACATAGGAGTAGTATTATAGTAGTTATATTCTTGTACATAGGAGTAGTATTATAGTAGTTATATTCTTGTACATAGGAGTAGTATTATAGTAGTTATAGTCTTGTACATAGGAGCAGTATTATAGTAGTTATATTCTTGTACATAGGAGTAGTATTATAGTAGTTATATTCTTGTAAATAGGAGCAGTATTATAGTAGTTATATTCTTGTACATAGGAGGTAGTATTATAGTAGTTATATTCTTGTATATAGGAGCAGTATTATAGTAGTTATATTCTTGTACATAGGAGGTAGTATTATAGTAGTTATATCCTTGTACATAGGAGCAGTATTATAGTAGTTATATTCTTGTACATAGGAGGTAGTATTATAGTAGTTATATTCTTGTACATAGGAGGTAGTACTATGGTAGTTATATTCTTGTACATAGGAGCAGTATTATAGTAGTTATAGTCTTGTATATAGGAGGTAGTATTATAGTAGTTATATTCTTGTACATAGGAGCAGTATTATAGTAGTTATATTCTTGTATATAGGAGGTAGTATTATAGTAGTTATATTCTTGTACATAGGAGTAGTATTATAGTAGTTATATTCTTGTATATAGGAGGTAGTATTATAGTAGTTATATTCTTGTACATAGGAGCACTATTATAGTAGTTATATTCTTATACATAGGAGTAGTATTATAGTAGTTATATTCTTGTACATAGGAGCAGTATTATAGTAGTTATATTCTTGTATATAGGAGCAGTATTATAGTAGTTATATTCTTGTACATAGGAGGTAGTATTATAGTAGTTATATCCTTGTACATAGGAGCAGTATTATAGTAGTTATATTCTTGTACATTGGAGGTAGTATTATATTAGTTATATTCTTGTACATAGGTATAGTATTATAGTAGTTATATTCTTGTACATAGCAGTATTATAGTAGTTATATTCTTGTACATAGGAGTAGTATTATAGTAGTTATATTCTTGTACATAGGAGCAGTATTATAGTAGTTATATTCTTGTACATAGGAGGTAGTATTATAGTAGTTATATTCTTGTACATAGGAGTAGTATTATAGTAGTTATATTCTTGTACATTGGAGGTAGTATTATAGTAGTTATATTCTTGTACATAGGTGTAGTATTATAGTAGTTATATTCTTGTACATAGCAGTATTATAGTAGTTATATTCTTGTACATAGGAGCAGTATTATAGTAGTCATATTCTTGTACATAGGAGTAGTATTATAGTAGTTATATTCTTGTACATAGGAGTAGTATTATAGTAGTTATATTCTTGTACATAGGAGGTAGTATTATAGTAGTTATATTCTTGTACATAGGAGCAGTATTATAGTAGTTATATTCTTGTACATAGGAGGTAGTATTATAGTAGTTATATTCTTGTACATAGGAGCAGTATTATAGTAGTTATATTCTTGTACATAGGAGTAGTATTATAGTAGTTATATTCTTGTACATAGGAGGTAGTATTATAGTAGTTATATTCTTGTACATAGGAGTAGTATTATAGTAGTTATATTCTTGTACATAGGAGTAGTATTATAGTAGTTATATTCTTGTACATAGGAGGTAGTATTATAGTAGTTATATTCTTGTACATAGGAGTAGTATTATAGTAGTTATATTCTTGTACATAGGAGTAGTATTATAGTAGTTATATTCTTGTACATAGGAGGTAGTATTATAGTAGTTATATTCTTGTACATAGGAGCAGTATTATAGTAGTTATATTCTTGTACATAGGAGGTAGTATTATAGTAGTTATATTCTTGTACATAGGAGCAGTATTATAGTAGTTATATTCTTGTACATAGGAGATAGTATTATAGTAGTTATATCCTTGTACATAGGAGCAGTATTATAGTAGTTATATTCTTGTATATAGGAGCAGTATTATAGTAGTTATATTCTTGTACATAGGAGGTAGTATTATAGTAGTTATATTCTTGTAAATAGGAGCAGTATTATAGTAGTTATATTCTTGTACATAGGAGTAGTATTATAGTAGTTATATTCTTGTACATAGGAGGTAGTATTATAGTAGTTATATTTTTGTACATAGGAGCAGTATTATAGTAGTTATATTCTTGTATATAGGAGCAGTATTATAGTAGTTATAGTCTTGTACATAGGTGGTAGTATTTTAGTAGTTATATTCTTGTACATAGGAGCAGTATTATAGTAGTTATATTCTTCTACATAGGAGGTAGTATTATAGTAGTTATATTCTTGTACATAGGAGCAGTATTATAGTAGTTATATTCTTGTACATAGGAGTAGTATTATGGTAGTTATATTCTTGTACATAGGAGCAGTATTATAGTAGTTATATTCTTGTATATAGGAGGTAGTATTATAGTAGTTATATTCTTGTACATAGGAGTAGTATTATAGTAGTTATATTCTTGTATATAGGAGGTAGTATTATAGTAGTTATATTCTTATACATAGGAGTAGTATTATAGTAGTTATATTCTTATACATAGGAGTAGTATTATAGTAGTTATATTCTTGTACATAGGTGTAGTATTATAGTAGTTATATTCTTGTACATAGCAGTATTATAGTAGTTATATTCTTGTACATAGGAGCAGTATTATAGTAGTTATATTCTTGTACATAGGAGTAGTATTATAGTAGTTATATTCTTGTACATAGGAGTAGTATTATAGTAGTTATATTCTTGTACATAGGAGGTAGTATTATAGTAGTTATATTCTTGTACATAGGAGCAGTATTATAGTAGTTATATTCTTGTACATAGGAGGTAGTATTATAGTAGTTATATTCTTGTAAATAGGAGCAGTATTATAGTAGTTATATTCTTGTACATAGGAGATAGTATTATAGTAGTTATATCCTTGTACATAAGAGCAGTATTATAGTAGTTATATTCTTGTATACAGGAGCAGTATTATAGTAGTTATAGTCTTGTACATAGGAGTAGTATTATAGTAGTTATATTCTTGTACATTGGAGGTAGTATTATATTAGTTATATTCTTGTACATAGGAGGTAGTATTATAGTAGTTATATTCTTGTACATAGGAGCAGTATTATAGTAGTTATATTCTTGTACATAGGAGCAGTATTATAGTAGTTATATTCTTGTACATAGGAGCAGTATTATAGTAGTTATATTCTTGTACATAGGAGTAGTATTATAGTAGTTATATTCTTGTACATTGGAGGTAGTATTATAGTAGTTATATTCTTGTACATAGGAGCAGTATTATAGTAGTTATATTCTTGTACATAGGAGCAGTATTATAGTAGTTATATTCTTGTACATAGGAGTAGTATTATAGTAGTTATATTCTTGTATATAGGAGCAGTATTATAGTAGTTATATTCTTGTACATAGGAGTAGTATTATAGTAGTTATATTCTTGTACATAGGAGTAGTATTATAGTAGTTATATTCTTGTACATAGGAGTAGTATTATAGTAGTCATATTCTTGTACATAGGAGGTAGTATTATAGTAGTTATATTTTTGTACATAGGAGCAGTATTATAGTAGTTATATTCTTGTATATAGGAGCAGTATTATAGTAGTTATAGTCTTGTACATAGGTGGTAGTATTTTAGTAGTTATATTCTTGTACATAGGAGCAGTATTATAGTAGTTATATTCTTCTACATAGGAGGTAGTATTATAGTAGTTATATTCTTGTACATAGGAGCAGTATTATAGTAGTTATATTCTTGTACATAGGAGTAGTATTATGGTAGTTATATTCTTGTACATAGGAGCAGTATTATAGTAGTTATATTCTTGTATATAGGAGGTAGTATTATAGTAGTTATATTCTTGTACATAGGAGTAGTATTATAGTAGTTATATTCTTGTATATAGGAGGTAGTATTATAGTAGTTATATTCTTATACATAGGAGTAGTATTATAGTAGTTATATTCTTATACATAGGAGTAGTATTATAGTAGTTATATTCTTGTACATAGGTGTAGTATTATAGTAGTTATATTCTTGTACATAGCAGTATTATAGTAGTTATATTCTTGTACATAGGAGCAGTATTATAGTAGTTATATTCTTGTACATAGGAGTAGTATTATAGTAGTTATATTCTTGTACATAGGAGGTAGTATTATAGTAGTTATATTCTTGTACATAGGAGCAGTATTATAGTAGTTCTATTCTTGTACATAGGAGGTAGTATTATAGTAGTTATATTCTTGTAAATAGGAGCAGTATTATAGTAGTTATATTCTTGTACATAGGAGGTAGTATTATAGTAGTTATATCCTTGTACATAGGAGCAGTATTATAGTAGTTATATTCTTGTACATAGGAGGTAGTATTATAGTAGTTATATTCTTGTACATAGGAGCAGTATTATAGTAGTTATATTCTTGTACATAGGAGATAGTATTATAGTAGTTATATCCTTGTACATAAGAGCAGTATTATAGTAGTTATATTCTTGTATACAGGAGCAGTATTATAGTAGTTATAGTCTTGTACATAGGAGTAGTATTATAGTAGTTATATTCTTGTACATTGGAGGTAGTATTATATTAGTTATATTCTTGTACATAGGAGGTAGTATTATAGTAGTTATATTCTTGTACATAGGAGCAGTATTATAGTAGTTATATTCTTGTACATAGGAGCAGTATTATAGTAGTTATATTCTTGTACATAGGAGCAGTATTATAGTAGTTATATTCTTGTACATTGGAGGTAGTATTATAGTAGTTATATTCTTGTACATAGGAGCAGTATTATAGTAGTTATATTCTTGTACATAGGAGCAGTATTATAGTAGTTATATTCTTGTACATAGGAGTAGTATTATAGTAGTTATATTCTTGTATATAGGAGCAGTATTATAGTAGTTATATTCTTGTACATAGGAGTAGTATTATAGTAGTTATATTCTTGTACATAGGAGTAGTATTATAGTAGTTATATTCTTGTACATAGGAGTAGTATTATAGTAGTTATATTCTTGTACATAGGAGTAGTATTATAGTAGTCATATTCTTGTACATAGGAGTAGTATTATAGTAGTTATATTCTTGTACATAGGAGCAGTATTATAGTAGGCATATTGTCATCCATGGGGCAGTATTATAGTATTAATATTTATTAGGGGCAGTATTATAGGGGTTTATTTTTTGTCTGTTAGGGGCAGTATTAGTGTATTGCATTGAATTCACTGTACATTTACTCGTATATACATGGTGATAAGTCTCTGAATAATACTTTACCCATCTGACATCCCACATTCCACATGTCTTGGGGGTTGTAATTGGAGGAATCCGTCCGCAGACCCGTTGGGTAAACTCGTGTCAGTTGCCAGGCATTGTGTCTAACAAATTCATTCCCTATAACAACAAGTAGAAAACACCTCAAGACTGAATCCTGTACATGATAATAAATAGATCTTATATAAAGGTAACTTGATTGATCAGTGAGTCAGGTCTATGACTGGGGTCTCCGTCTGCTCCTCAGATTGGTAATGTTTGGGTCTAGTAATACCTGACATTAGCTGATACAATACAGCGTCTCAGACCTGACTTATGGATTCTCGGTACTATAAGCCTCATCATTCATTCCTAGGTCACCTGGTTCTCTCACGAGCTTCCGGGCTTTATACTCAGTGAAGGAAGACATCTCATAGAGCTTGTAGTGAGTCCTCGAGTGCTTGAAGCTCTCAAAGGGGACGCTCTTACAGTAGATGATGCAGTCAGATAATTCCTGCGAGAGACGATCCTTCGACTTCTGACAAATAAAAGTACAAAAAATTTGACATAAGCAAAAAAGTTGCAGAGTCTTCGAGTAAAGCTGCCCATACACTAGAGACGCAAGACTGGTGGTCAGGACTACAGATGGCGGCCACTTGTGATCAGCTTATGACAAAAGTCCCACCTAAGAAGTTGGGATTGGCCAAACGGGAAAACCCCTTTAAGATGTGTATTAAAGACCTCCACACATAAAGAACATGGAACCTGCCTTGGATCTCTTTTTATCGTCATTGCGGCTGTTCTCCTCATCCACGTCACCGCCATCTTCTTCATCAGATATTTCGGCCACCTCGGGGTCTTCAGAGGGTTCCCCTAAGCAGTCCTCCAAACTCCCGATCTTCTTGCCTTTTAGAATGATTTTCCCTCGTAGTTCCTTAGAGAGAAGAGAATGTCAGGACGTGAATGGTGAGAATGTGAGAAGCTCATGCTAATTTATACATGGAATCCCCAACTAACACATGGAGGGAGCATCGAGGCCTCCTGGGGTATCAGGACTCGAATGTGACGCCAACATTTGCACCTCTGAGCTGCTTTTATCCAGAAATAGCATAAGACTCGCTCGTGGATTGTGTCTGCTATGGCTCAGCTCCATTGAAGTTACATAGATACATAGCTCTGCATAGGAGCTGAATGCACAAAACGGTTGGAGATTTTTATTCACAAACTGGCTTTATTTTTTATTTTTGATATATTTGTGTACTAAAACCATATTGTCTAAGTATAAATACCCCGTCAGTGTGGCCGTAAACTTCTAGAAGGGTCCTAGAGGTCTTCTTACTCTTCTTACCTCTGGGGAAGGTAATTGCATCGGGATCCGTCCATCGAGGGTGCTGGTCACCAGCTTTTCACCCAGGATGTTCTTCAGGTGTTGGGCCATGGTGTCCTGCTGCTCCACACTGCAATGGTTCTCCAAAGACAGGATGACGGGGTAGTCGGATACCTGTGGACAGGGCCAGAGTCACACGCGGCCCCCGGGAAGAGTTCTGCTGCCTCAGATTGTTTTTCACCACCTGTTCATTTACTGTATCTCACTTTTAAGGAAGCCATGTAATATTTATTAAGACGACATATTAGCTTTCCTCCGTCTGAGCTGAGGTGTAGCAGATAAGCAGTAATGACACTGACGGACGCTCCATGTCTGGGGCAGGGACGCCTGGCACCTGTCCTGCGATATCGCTGATAACAGAGCGCTCACCCGGCTGTAACAAGTCTGACCGGACTCCTGCAGCGTCTACCTGTGACCTCAGCAAAGTCAGATCCAGGGAAAGCTGAGTCACAGCCATTATAACTCCCTCTAAAGTCATCACCCAGCTTTCCCAAGCTCCGGAATCTATTTATGTATCGATATTATGTAGAGAAGTAGACGCACTGTCTGGGAAAGCAGAATCGTAGCTCTCTCAAGACACTATAGCACGAGGCAAATTTGCCATTGAGGGGTCTAGGAAAGCTGGGTGCTATATTATAGAAAGAGATCTAGTGCTAGAACAGAATATATGACTCCTATCAATAGAGAATGGATTGCAGGATCTCTTCTTGCTGTGATTCAGAAGAGAGCGTCATTGTTTACTTCTTGGTCATGTGCTGATACAATGTAACAAGATATGCACCTGCATCACATGACCAGGACAGGAAGTAAACAATGAAGGTTCATACTGACTACTATGAAGCAAAGATCCTGAAATTCATTAAAAATTGATACAAAAAGTAAGTTGGAAACACCACTTTCTTTATACAAAGAATAACTTTTATTTCCCTTTAAATTAAAGGGAAAATACTTTCAGCTTAAGTCAAAGACAGATTTCACAAACTCTAGCGTCTCTGTCAATGCACAAAGCTAACACAGCTGAGGGTTTGTTACAATTGTATCTGGTGCAGAAAATCCTCTGTGCGTTTTAATACCTAAGTTTTCTGTCCTGTCCTGAACTATGAGTTGTTGGCCTGCACTTACGCATTATAACAAACCCTCAGCAATGGGTTTGAAGATGGATTTTGACCCTCTAAATGGAAAACAATGGGGAAGATTTATCAAAACTGGTGCAAAAAAAGTGCTCATAAAGCTCATGGCAACCAGATGGTTTTCTAAAGACCTAGGACCATCATCTACTGAATAAAACGCTGAACTAACTCTGTGCTGCCTGTTCCAACAGCTGAATATCCTTTTACAAAGCAACAGAGTCAGCTGCAGTTCCCTGCGCAGCCATGTGACTGGGAGTAGCGCTGTGCAGGTAAGGTTACACCAGGTTGAGTGCAGCTCCTAGAGGTCAGACCTCCAACAATATCCCTTTAAGAGGAGGTCAGTAATTTTTTAGGAGGGGTCAGAGTAGGATATACAAAAAAACTTCAGATAACCTTCCTCCCCACAAGTCAATAGATATGTCTTTCTTATAAGCTACACACCCTGAATGCATACTTGTTGATGGCTGAGATCACATCTTTGAAGAAGATTTTGGAGGTGAAGGTGTGGCCATGATATACAATGGGTTCTCCATTGGGGCCATCCCAGGTGTCCACCTCCACACAGCGGCAGCCCCTTTTTAAGGCCCTGCATAGGACAGAAGTTAGAAATAGTCAGGAGGACATCAACCATAACTCAGCGCACCCCCACCCCAACCTGGCAGACCACCGGCATGGCTGCCCCCTCTCACCTGATGTAGCCCTCCACGCTGCTCTGCCCCCGAAGCTGGTCCTCCATCAGGTAGGTGTTGTGTGAGGAGGAGATGAAATAATGGCACAGCGGCTGCGTCATATCCTGATAGAGAGGTTCATGGCTCATGTTGAATATGGATCCCTCCGCCGAGCACAAGTACATCAGGAAGCCGTCAATACTCAGAGCATGAAGCTTTTGTGCTACAAATCAAGACTTACATTAAAGGGATTGTCCAAAAAGTTACAAAACTATTTTTCTATAACCAGGAGGACTTGTCGTGTCCTGCATTACACAGACAATACATTGATATGACTAGTGCAATGGACGGGGAAGTTCGTACAGTCTCTTCTGTTCAGGGATTGCAGCAGGACTCCTATTCCTTGAATACAAGTACCCTGCATGCACTCACCATACACTGCACCATCTTACGGAAACCTATCCTGTGCATACGTCATCAGTATAAAAATTCCATTTGAAGCCGGAAAACCCCTTTAAAAAACATGGAAACTTTTGCTGCCTTGGAAAAAAGGAAAAATTCTAAGTGATTGCTCAATATTAAGGTTCTCCATTATCTTACCCGTCTCTGAAGGTTCATATCTGGCAATAAGATCCATTGCAAACTCCTCTGTATTATCTCCCTCAAGCTGCTCCTGACGCAAGAAGTCCACAAACTCCAACAGAGTCAACTTCTTGCCATCCTTTGAGAAGTCTTGGAAAATCTTAAGAATGTCATCTCGTTGGGTCAGGGCTTTGTAAAACAACACAAACTCGTCACCTTCCAATGTACCCGATTCTGATTTATCAGCCATCTGAGGACATAAAAACTGATATAAAGAGACGGAACATCTCCCTGTATACTGAGTAACTCTGAGAATGGCCAAACATCTGCCTGGAGGAAGGATTACATAGTCCTAAAATATACTTCTATGTACAAGAATATAACTACTATAAACAAAATCCAAGAATAAATCAGCTCACCGTATTTTCGTATGAAAAAAGAAACCTCCAGGGAGCCTGGCTTGCAGGTGACTTTCAACCCGCCGTCCACAAGAAATATCCAACACGTAAAAGGTGCCAGCTACATCCAAGAGGTAATCAACAAATTTCCACGATAGAAATAAAATGTAACTTTTATTGCATCTTCTTCTTTAAAAAAAAGTTACATGGTAACTACAAAAGGGTACATCATTAACGCAAGGCCTTGCGTTAATGATGTACCCTTTTGTAGTTACCATGTAACTTTTTTTAAAGAAGAAGATGCAATAAAAGTTACATTTTATTTCTATCGTGGAAATTTGTTGATTACCTCTTGGATGTAGCTGGCACCTTTTACGTGTTGGATATAACTACTATAATACTGCTCTTATGTACAAGAATAAGGCAAAGTCTATATTGATATACTTCATAGTATCCTGTCCATCAAATAGTCAAAGCTGCCTCCCCCCAGCTTGCTGAAGAATACAAGAAGTGAGATGAAGAGACAGGGAGATGGGAAAACCCCTTTAAATTCTTTAGCAACAGTCTGTGACTAGCAGACGCCGTCATAGTGGTCTGAACTGGATGAAGAAGAAGGAACAGTGAACTACTCCATTTACAGATAACATCAGTGGATGTAAATATATTGTGTTCACTGGGTGCATTCACACGGAGTACCGTGCCGCGTGATGTGGCACGTATACGGCGTGTGAGACTTTGAGCGCCGTATATGCTCCCATTGATTTCAATGGGAGCTTGGATCGTATACGCCGCGTTATTTTGCGGCCGTGATTTTGCGGCTCGTTACTCCGTGTGAATGCACCTTTACTGTCTGCACAATGACTTTGTAGAACTGTTATCTATTACTATATGGTCACTGTATGGCAGCACTTGCAGTCTTTGTATAGGAGTTTTTATTTAGTAGCAATATGGCGGTATTATTCAGTGTCTATTGGTTTATACTGACCATAATACACTGTAACAGTACGGCGATAACATTTGTTCCTTAGTGATGTTATTATCATATAACTGTCATATCTGATATTTTCACCGCCACCCTTAGTATACTACTTCGCCCCCACTGCCTCTATGATACCCTATGATTACAGTTTCTGGGCTCAGTTGCCATATTTTTTGACTTTTTCTGTACAGTTTCCCCTTGGGCCCGGGGTGCTGTACTGACTTGCGTCACGTATGTGAATAGATGCTGGCAGTAGCGGTATTATATCATCAGCACATTTGTGCAGGACAGGTTATATTTAGAGACTTGCCTGGACAATCATAATAGTCTGTAATAAACTACCGCCTGGCGCTGGAGGATGAGAGAGGAAACTGCAGCCGTCAGCGTACGGGGGATGTCAGGGAATATATAAATATAGAGCAGCTCATATAACAGGAGGCTGGGGGGGGGGGATCGTATACCAGTGATATACAGGTGTTATGGGGAGGAGGCCGAACTTAGGAGCAGAGTAAATACAGCCCTGTGCAAAAGATTTAGGCAGGCATGGAGAAATGCTATAATGTAAAGATGCTTTCAGAAATGGAAGGATGACCTGACACTCAAGACTTGTGACCGTTTATTATATGGCGGGATTATTTATTATTACTTTGACAGCATTTTGTTCTAGTCAAGGATTGATGGTTTAACCTGATGGGAAATAGAAGCGTCTGAGCCGATGTACGAGAGCTGTGGCGACGCCATGGACAGATCTGCCTCGGGTTTCTTTGATGAAATCTATAGCTGCAGCTTGTTCTCCTTATTATCTATCCAGCCATTATAGATTACACGTACCGACCTCTCACCAGGGAGGACAACGCAACCATTGAAACCCAAATGGACTGAAACACATCCAGTTTCCCACCCCCCTTCTCTGACATGGTTTGGTCAAACCTCAACTTCAATTATTAAGTATAGGTTCTAGAACAATCTGTAAGGGGGTTACCTAATTACTGGCTAATTAATATTGTAATTGACTACTATCTTTCCAACCAAAGATCATACGACTAAGGCCGGGCCGCCGGGGACTCACTAGGGACTGATACGCTGGGTCAGATTGCATTATTTATTACAATGTACCAGGAGCTTGTTGCACTTGACCACTGTCTGACGTCCAATCACACGATACCCAAATCTCATAATGTTACATCCACCTTTGATCTCAGAGATGTGATTCCCCTTTAAGAAAATGTTTTACTTTTTTCATTTCTGTTACAGCGTTTATTCCGGTAGTCTCCAGATTGTGGCAACTCAACATTATACCGTCCACCCAGTAAATAGAAGTCATCCAGTATATAGCTGCTGCTGAATATGGTGAGAAGACTAACTCCCATTACAGGTCAGACAGGGACAGTCACCCAGCTTTCCTATTGCTCTGAATGGAGCTGAACTAATGAATGATTATGTAGATAATCTGTTTTCCCTTAGTCCCAACAGCGGCACAAGGCTCCCCGTATTGTGCCGCTGGTGGGACGACAGGGAATATAACTGCTATAATACTACTCCTATATACAAGAATATAACTACTATAATACTGCTCCTATGTACAAGAATATAACTACTATAATACTACTCCTATGTACAAGAATATAACTACTATAATACTGCCCCTATGTACAAGAATATAACTACTATAATACTGCTCTTATGTACAAGAATATAACTACTATAATACTGCTCCTATGTACAAGAATATAACTACTATAATACTACTCCTATGTACAAGAATATAACTACTATAATACTGCTCCTATGTACAAGAATATAACTACTATAATACTGCTCCTATGTACAAGAATATAACTACTATAATACTGCCCCTATGTACAAGAATATAACTACTATAATACTGCTCTTATGTACAAGAATATAACTACTATAATACTACCTCCTATGTACAAGAATATAACTACTATAATACTACTCCTATGTACAAGAATATAACTACTATAATACTACTCCTATGTACAAGAATATAACTACTATAATACTACTCCTATGTACAAGAATATAACTACTATAATACTACTCCTATGTACAAGAATATAACTACTATAATACTACCTCCTATGTACAAGAATATAACTACTATAATACTACTCCTATGTACAAGAATATAACTACTTTAATACTACTCCTATATACAAGAATATAACTACTATAATACTACTCCTATGTACAAGAATATAACTACTATAATACTACCTCCTATGTACAAGAATATAACTACTATAATACTGCCCCCTATGTACAAGAATATAACTACTATAATACTGCTCCTATGTACAAGAATATAACTACTATAATACTACTCCTATGTACAAGAATATAACTACTATAATACTGCCTCCTATGTACAAGAATATAACTACTATAATACTACTCCTATGTACAAGAATATAACTACTATAATACTGCCTCCTATATACAAGAATATAACTACTATAATACTACCTCCTATGTACAAGAATATAACTACTATAATACTACTCCTATATACAAGAATATAACTACTATAATACTACTCCTATATACAAGAATATAACTACTATAATACTACTCCTATGTACAAGAATATAACTACTATAATACTGCCTCCTATATACAAGAATATAACTACTATAATACTACCTCCTATGTACAAGAATATAACTACTATAATACTACTCCTATATACAAGAATATAACTACTATAATACTACTCCTATATACAAGAATATAACTACTATAATACTACTCCTATATACAAGAATATAACTACTATAATACTACTCCTATTTACAAGAATATAACTACTATAATACTACTCCTATGTACAAGAATATAACTACTATAATACTGCTCCTATGTACAAGAGTATAACTACTATAATACTACTCCTATGTACAAGAATATAACTACTATAATACTACCTCCTATGTACAAGAATATAACTACTATAATACTACTCCTATGTACAAGAATATAACTACTATAATACTACCTCCTATATACAGGAATATAACTACTATAATACTACTCCTATGTACAAGAATATAACTACTATAATACTGCTCCTATGTACAAGAGTATAACTACTATAATACTATTCCTATGTACAAGAATATAACTACTATAATACTACTCCTATGTACAAGAATATAACTACTATAATACTGCTCCTATGTACAAGAGTATAACTACTATAATACTGCCTCCTATGTACAAGAATATAACTACTATAATACTGCTCCTATGTACAAGAGTATAACTACTATAATACTACTCCTATGTACAAGAATATAACTACTATAATACTACCTCCTATGTACAAGAATATAACTACTATAATACTGCTCCTATGTACAAGAATATAACTACTATAATACTACCTCCTATATACAAGAATATAACTACTATAATACTGCCCCTATGTACAAGAATATAACTACTATAATACTACTCCTATGTACAAGAATATAACTACTATAATACTGCCCCTATGTACAAGAATATAACTACTATAATACTACTCCTATTTACAAGAATATAACTACTATAATACTACTCCTATGTACAAGAATATAACTACTATAATACTGCTCCTATGTACAAGAGTATAACTACTATAATACTACCTCCTATGTACAAGAATATAACTACTATAATACTGCTCCTATGTACAAGAGTATAACTACTATAATACTACCTCCTATGTACAAGAATATAACTACTATAATACTACTCCTATATACAAGAATATAACTACTATAATACTACTCCTATATACAAGAATATAACTACTATAATACTACTCCTATATACAAGAATATAACTACTATAATACTACTCCTATATACAAGAATATAACTACTATAATACTACTCCTATATACAAGAATATAACTACTATAATACTACTCCTATGTACAAGAATATAACTACTATAATACTGCCCCTATGTACAAGAATATAACTACTATAATACTACTCCTATTTACAAGAATATAACTACTATAATACTACTCCTATGTACAAGAATATAACTACTATAATACTGCTCCTATGTACAAGAGTATAACTACTATAATACTACTCCTATGTACAAGAATATAACTACTATAATACTACCTCCTATGTACAAGAATATAACTACTATAATACTACTCCTATGTACAAGAATATAACTACTATAATACTACCTCCTATATACAGGAATATAACTACTATAATACTACTCCTATGTACAAGAATATAACTACTATAATACTGCTCCTATGTACAAGAGTATAACTACTATAATACTATTCCTATGTACAAGAATATAACTACTATAATACTACTCCTATGTACAAGAATATAACTACTATAATACTGCTCCTATGTACAAGAGTATAACTACTATAATACTGCCTCCTATGTACAAGAATATAACTACTATAATACTGCTCCTATGTACAAGAGTATAACTACTATAATACTACTCCTATGTACAAGAATATAACTACTATAATACTACCTCCTATGTACAAGAATATAACTACTATAATACTGCTCCTATGTACAAGAATATAACTACTATAATACTACCTCCTATATACAAGAATATAACTACTATAATACTGCCCCTATGTACAAGAATATAACTACTATAATACTACTCCTATGTACAAGAATATAACTACTATAATACTGCCCCTATTTACAAGAATATAACTACTATAATACTACTCCTATGTACAAGAATATAACTACTATAATACTGCTCCTATGTACAAGAGTATAACTACTATAATACTACTCCTATGTACAAGAATATAACTACTATAATACTGCTCCTATGTACAAGAGTATAACTACTATAATACTACCTCCTATGTACAAGAATATAACTACTATAATACTACTCCTATATACAAGAATATAACTACTATAATACTACTCCTATATACAAGAATATAACTACTATAATACTACTCCTATATACAAGAATATAACTACTATAATACTACTCCTATGTACAAGAATATAACTACTATAATACTGCCCCTATGTACAAGAATATAACTACTATAATACTACTCCTATGTACAAGAATATAACTACTATAATACTGCCCCTATGTACAAGAATATAACTACTATAATACTACTCCTATTTACAAGAATATAACTACTATAATACTACTCCTATGTACAAGAATATAACTACTATAATACTGCTCCTATGTACAAGAGTATAACTACTATAATACTACCTCCTATGTACAAGAATATAACTACTATAATACTACTCCTATGTACAAGAATATAACTACTATAATACTACCTCCTATGTACAAGAATATAACTACTATAATACTACTCCTATGTACAAGAATATAACTACTATAATACTACCTCCTATATACAGGAATATAACTACTATAATACTACTCCTATGTACAAGAATATAACTACTATAATACTGCTCCTATGTACAAGAGTATAACTACTATAATACTATTCCTATGTACAAGAATATAACTACTATAATACTACTCCTATGTACAAGAATATAACTACTATAATACTGCTCCTATGTACAAGAGTATAACTACTATAATACTACTCCTATGTACAAGAATATAACTACTATAATACTACCTCCTATGTACAAGAATATAACTACTATAATACTGCTCCTATGTACAAGAATATAACTACTATAATACTACCTCCTATATACAAGAATATAACTACTATAATACTGCCCCTATGTACAAGAATATAACTACTATAATACTACTCCTATGTACAAGAATATAACTACTATAATACTGCCCCTATGTACAAGAATATAACTACTATAATACTACTCCTATTTACAAGAATATAACTACTATAATACTACTCCTATGTACAAGAATATAACTACTATAATACTGCTCCTATGTACAAGAGTATAACTACTATAATACTACCTCCTATGTACAAGAATATAACTACTATAATACTACTCCTATGTACAAGAATATAACTACTATAATACTACCTCCTATGTACAAGAATATAACTACTATAATACTACTCCTATGTACAAGAATATAACTACTATAATACTACCTCCTATATACAGGAATATAACTACTATAATACTACTCCTATGTACAAGAATATAACTACTATAATACTGCTCCTATGTACAAGAGTATAACTACTATAATACTATTCCTATGTACAAGAATATAACTACTATAATACTACTCCTATGTACAAGAATATAACTACTATAATACTGCTCCTATGTACAAGAGTATAACTACTATAATACTGCCTCCTATGTACAAGAATATAACTACTATAATACTGCTCCTATGTACAAGAGTATAACTACTATAATACTACTCCTATGTACAAGAATATAACTACTATAATACTACCTCCTATATACAAGAATATAACTACTATAATACTGCTCCTATGTACAAGAATATAACTACTATAATACTACCTCCTATGTACAAGAACATAACTACTATAATACTACTCCTATGTATAAGATTATAACTACTATAATACTGCTCCTATGTACAAGAATATAACTACTATAATACTACTCCTATGTACAAGAATATAACTACTATAATACTACTCCTATGTACAAGAATATAACTACTATAATACTACCTCCTATGTACAAGAATATAACTACTATAATACTACTCCTATGTGCAAGAATATAACTACTATAATACTACTCCTATGTACAAGAATATAACTACTATAATACTACCTCCTATGTACAAGAATATAACTACTATAATACTACTCCTATGTACAAGAATATAACTACTATAATACTACTCCTATGTACAAGAATATAACTACTATAATACTACCTCCTATGTACAAGAATATAACTACTATAATACTACCCTCTATGTACAAGAATATAACTACTATAATACTACTCCTATGTACAAGAATATAGCTACTATAATACTGCTCCTATGTACAAGAATATAACTACTATAATACTACCTCCTATGGGAGCAGTCACAGCCTATGTTTCGGTGTAGGCCTCGTCTAGCTGGTGATTTGCTCCCACCCTGTGATTACATTTGTACAATTATTCACACCCGTCACCTGGAATAGTCGGTAAGCGTGTTGCTCGTTCATATCCACATTCATCATTTTCAGCAGATCTTGGACCTCCTTGAAGTTCATTCTTCCATCTCGGTTCTTGTCGGCTTTTTGGAACCAGTCACAGATCCATCTTAGTGGCTGGTCAAGGATAAAGCAGTAATGAGCCCCACACAGGTCTCAGTTTGGCCACTTTCACATGGGTGTAAGACAAGACACAACCCCAGACCTAACCAGACTTAGACCTCCATAACCTTCTATAGTTCTCTATCTCCGCTTCTAGTGTTACCACAGGTTTGGGTGCTGAGTCCATAATACAGGCACATTCACGCCCTCGCATTGTGCCCATCCTGACTTTATAGATTTCTTGCGTTACTTATTTTATACACATTTTGAGTTGTAGCAATTTTTCTACTCTAATCACATCCAAACCTTCAAAAAAAACAGATTTCTTCCAAGATCTCTCTTTGTTTCCGTGAATTCGCAACATTCTTCTTTGCATTGTCAGATGGTTTGTAACAATGTATCAGTAACGGAAATCTGTAAAAAAAATAAAACTTAAAGGATACTGATCAAGGATTTCCTTTTGGTCCATGTTCCGGACTGTTTCGATGAGTTTCTCCAGGCCTTGGATCCAGCCCTGAGCCTCCTCTGCAGTACTTGCAACAAGGTCAAGGTTCCCTCGGCGCCCATAGAAGACAATGGTGAAGCAAAGCTCTGGCTCGAACTCATCAGCGATGCTCTGCAAAACCTCAGACTGATGTCCATCCCGCACAGTCTCAATGTCACTGATGGAAACTACATGAATAATAATGGAAGCGTAAAGAGTCCAGATTAGTCTTATTGGCGCATAAGGTATCTCAATGGGGGCTGAATATTTATGCAACAAATATTTATGGACCAGCACATCCAAAAAAGTCACCAAAATTTAAGATACTCTCCATTACAAATCTTTCTATCATTTTGTGTATTCAGACCTATACATCTGCATGGTAGCGGACTACAAACAAATTCTGCGTAGTTTGCTCCTATAGTCACCATTCCTCACAATCTTCCTGCCAATAAAAGCTTCTAAGGTGTGTGTATACGGAATAGTATATTGCTATTTATACACCAATATCCATAGAGAGAGTCCAGAGACTACAAATACATTACTTATCCTGTACTGATCCTGCGTTATACACTGTATTATACTACAGAGCTGCGCTCACTGTTTTGCTGGTGCAGTCACTGTGTACATACATTACATTACTTATCCTGTATTATACTCCAGAGCTGCGCTCACTATTCTGCTGGTGCAGTCACTGTGTACATACATTACATTACTTATCCTGTATTATACTCCAGAGCTGCGCTCACTATTCTGCTGGTGTAGTCACTGTGTACATACATTACATTACTTATCCTGTATTATACTCCAGAGCTGCGCTCACTATTTTGCTGGTGCAGTCACTGTGTACATACATTACATTACTTATCCTGTATTATACTCCAGAGCTGCGCTCACTATTCTACCGGTACAGTCACTGTGTACATACATTACATTACTTATCCTTTATTATACTCCAGAGCTGCGCTCACTATTCTGCTGGTACAGTCACTGTGTACATACATTACATTACTTATCCTGTATTATACTCCAGAGCTGCGCTCACTATTCTGCTGGTACAGTCACTGTGTACATACATTACATTACTTATCCTTTATTATACTCCAGAACTGCGCTCACTATTCTGCTGGTACAGTCACTGTGTACATACATTACATTACTTATCCTGTATTATACTCCAGAACTGCGCTCACTATTCTGCTGGTGCAGTCACTGTGTACATACATTACATTACTTATCCTGTATTATACTCCAGAGCTGCGCTCACTATTCTGCTGGTGCAGTCACTGTGTACATACATTACATTACTTATCCTGTATTATACTCCAGTGCTGCGCTCACTATTCTGCTGGTACAGTCACTGTGTACATACATTACATTACTTATCCTGTATTATACTCCAGAGCTGCGCTCACTATTCTACTGGTACAGTCACTGTGTACATACATTACATTACTTATCCTGTATTATACTCCAGAGCTGCGCTCACTATTCTGCTGGTGCAGTCACTGTGTACATACATTACATTACTTATCCTGTATTATACCCCAGAGCTGGGCTCACTATTCTGCTGGTACAGTCACTGTGTACATACATTACATTACTTATCCTGTATTATACTCCAGAGCTGCGCTCACTATTCTGCTGGTGCAGTCACTGTGTACATACATTACATTACTTATCCTGTATTATACCCCAGAGCTGGGCTCACTATTCTGCTGGTACAGTCACTGTGTACATACATTACATTACTTATCCTGTATTATACTCCAGAGCTGCGCTCACTATTCTGCTGGTACAGTCACTGTGTACATACATTACATTACTTATCCTGTATTATACCCCAGAGCTGGGCTCACTATTCTGCTGGTACAGTCACTGTGTACATACATTACATTACTTATCCTGTATTATACTCCAGAGCTGCGCTCACTATTCTGCTGGTACAGTCACTGTGTACATACATTACATTACTTATACTGTATTATACTCCAGAGCTGCGCTCACTATTCTGCTGGTGCAGTCACTGTGTACATACATTACATTACTTATCCTGTACTGATCCTGAGTTACATCCTGTTTATACTCCAGAGCTGCTCTCACTGTCTAGCTCTGCTCTTGTACTATGGACATCCCCTTTAAGCTTCCTATCAGATAGTAGTATACTGTACATCTATCCAGTTACAGACTTCTATCTATAGTGATGTAGCCTCGTCCTGTCACTACATCACCACAGTCTCCATCAGTAATGCACATTGCTGGACGCTCTCCCGGCTCTGCTACATTATGCTCTTAGCCCCTCAGCTTGCAGACTATCACTCCCCTCCTGCAGATTGATTACTGGAACTCCAGCCCCACAACATCATGTCTGGCAGCTTCACCTCTGCAGAACAACTCCCTGCTCAACATTGAGTGCCTGTAGGGAGACAGTAATGGAAGTGCGGACATATTGCACCGCCGGAGTGCGCCTCCGCTGCCAGGACTGATCCGTACAATACCCGGCCAAGAACCGAAGATCTGAGAAACAATTATCAAGCGACCGAAATGATCAGAAGCTTCTACCCAGGAGCCTGAATGCTGGAAACTCTGCGGGAAGCAAATCATTAAAGTTCTGAGACCTCCTAATATACTTTGTGTCTTCTCCATCTTCTGCCTGGTGTCAGTGAGTCAGAAGTTTATTGTTCAGGCTAAAAGCTTTGCTGGATCTTGTACAGCTGAGGGTTTGCTGCAATGGCTGTCATTCCAGGTAACGCTCTGTGAACTCTCTTCTCCTGTGCTGGAGCTTTGTGACAATGTGTCAGTTTGTAGCCCTGAGTGTTTAGCTCACAGAGGCTGACACCTGCGCCAGGGGACCCAAATGATGGAGAGCCCCTCTGCTAAGACAGTGGTTACATGTGGACCCCGCGGACCCCACAGACTATAATGAGAGAAATGTCCTCTGTTTAGCGCTTGTCTCTGCTGATTTTCGATGGATTTGGTGGAGGTCACGACCCACATGTGAACGGGGCCGGAGGATTGTCTAGATTGGATTTCATTTAAGCAAACCCTCAGCAGCGAGCTATATTAGGTGTATACAGGATCTGTCACGAGATATAAGTAAGGAGGTTTCCATTCACTGACAGCAAGTGGAGATCTTGAAAAATGAGAAAAATTGAAACATAAACGTATAAAGGGATTTCTGAACTTATTTCTGGAGTAGCTGGGTGATAATGTGGCACCGATTTGGGGTAGGGTCCTATTGTGTGCCAAGGATGGGCCACACTGCCCGTTCTGTGCCTATCTATGAATGTGGTTGGATCAGGGCAGAGAGGGAAAGTTTCTTTAATGTATCATTATATAAAACATGTTGGAATAAACATTTGGATACAATGTATCGCTTATAGACACACTATGGGAGACTGCGCCGCACTCACAGGTAGATTTGGTGTTGCCCGTCTTCTTGGACTTGTACCAGATGGTCATACAATCCTCCTGGAGCTTGAAGTATCTTTGTTTTTTCCAGTTTCGAGACTTCACTTTCCTCATGACGGATCCGGCCTGCATAAGCTGCAAGTTCTCATCCAGCTGCAAACCTGCGAACACAGCAACGTGAGCAAAGGGAAGACCACCGACATGGTCGCACCGTATGTTATCCTGATACTCACGGGTGCAGCACGGAAAGGACATCGTGTACCCGGGGTGTCCTCAGCTCTGCGGCATCTGGAACCCAATGATAAAGTCATAAAGGTTATACAATATGTGCCAATGCCGAGGGTAAGGAATGGCTCTCTACCTGTGTATAGTGACAGCAACCAAGAGTGCCTGACTGTATAGTGACAGTAAGAGTGCCCCCATATATTGTGGTAGCAAGAATATCCCCATATATTGTGGTAGCAAGAATATCCCCATATATTGTGGTAGAGTGCCCCCATATATATCGTGGTAGATAGGGTATCCGCATGTGTAGTGACTGTAAATGTCCACTTCACTGCCTTGAATCTGTATCTAAATACATAACAGTGGGTACAGGCACCCCCTTAACCCTTCTCCCCTTACCCCGATCCGCTACTGGTGCTGCAGCAGTTTAACCAATTGTAGAAGTTCGGGATAACTCTGCTAAATCTTATATACATGACTGATCCCTACAGGTCGCACCATTACTAGTCACACTTATGTCTATGACTACTTTAGCCTGAAGAATATAATGTATTCTCTGTTATCAGCCAGTTCAGTCCAGACACGTCCCTACCCCTCTGACTACAACTTTATGTCACCTCTCTCCATCAATATGTGACTGATATCAATCTTATATGGTTCTTATGTGGCTTATATAGCTCTTATATGGCTCTTATACAGCTTTATATGGCTCTGATATGACGTATATGGCTCTGATATGACTTATATGGCTCTTATATGGCCCTTATATGGCTCCGCACTCTTAGAAACCACAGTTCGGCAGTGTCTGGGGTGACTTTGTCCGCTGTACACACTGACCTGATAGACGGCGCTGGTTTCCTCCCAGGTTTCAGGACTCCGTCTGGATCATGTATCCCACGGGCCAATAAGCTGCGGTTTTAATGAGCTTTCTGCATGGCGTCCGCCTTTGTCTACCATTTAATTAGGATGGGTCCTGACGGAGCGCATCATCCTGGGAAACGGGAGAAGGAGCAACAGGATCAGCGAGGAAAACTCCCATCCGGCAGCGAGCTGTACAGCGGCAGCGCAGGGAATACCCCGACTGCAGGAGTGACGGACAGCCTGCACACTTACAAGGTTACACAGTAACACAGTAGGTCCAGTGGAAAGACGGCTCCGATTTCACCCTCACAAGACGAGGAAACACAACAACGTCTCCGCCAGAGTCACCGACTACCTGCAAATACTTCACCTAATGTAGGGCAGGATTATATATAACCCGGGGTAATCCCACATGTCTGTACATTATACTTCTATAACCATCACATTCTCCTGTCAGAGATAAGCGGCGTCACCCAAGCACTGCTTATCTCTCCCTGCAGGAACAATCTGTCATTGATCCCTTTTGCAGAAAGCTCCTTCTCCTGTACTAACCACTGACCGACCGGCAGCTAGTGATCCTGCTCTTTAATAAAAAGAAAGAGGTTCTTCAGCAGCTGCAGTTTGTTATATAGTATAGAGTCCCAGCAGAATATTATAATATACAGATGGAGCAGAGAAAACCCGAACTGCTCATCATACACATCTCAGCTGCTGCAGAACCTCATATTCAGCACCCAAAGTGTGTATTACAACAGAACATAGAGCCCCAGTATAGGACTGCGGTCATTGTCCAGGGTCCTGATTCTGGATTACGCAGCAGCACAATATACATAATGTCATTCTGAAGACTATACAGAGCCAAAGTATCTAAGCCTTTTATGTGCTATACAGTCTGCTGAGCTGTATCTAATCCTATCCTGTGTGATGCTGTATACTGAGCTGTGTATCTAATCCTATCCTGTGTGATACTATATACTGAGCTGTGTATCTAATCCTGTCCTGTGTGATACTGTATACTGAGCTGTGTATCTAATCCTGTCCTGTGTGATACTGTATACTGAGCTGTGTATCTAATCCTATCCTGTGTGATATTGTATACTGAGCTGTATCTAATCCTATCCTGTGTGATATTGTATACTGAGCTGTATCTAATCCTATCCTGTGTGATACTGTATACTGAGCTGTGTATCTAATCCTATCCTGTGTGATACTGTATACTGAGCTGTGTATCTAATCCTATCCTGTGTGATACTGTATACTGAGCCGTGTATCCAATCCTATCCTGTGTGATACTGTATACTGAGCTGTGTATCTAATCCTATCCTGTGTGATACTGTATACTGAGCTGTGTATCTAATCCTATCCTGTGTGATAGTGTATACTGAGCTGTGTATCTAATCCTATCCTGTGTGATACTGTATACTGAGCTGTGTATCTAATCCTATCCTGTGTGATACTGTATACTGAGCTGTGTATCTAATCCTATCCTGTGTGATACTGTATACTGAGCCGTGTATCCAATCCTATCCTGTGTGATACTGTATACTGAGCTGTGTATCTAATCCTATCCTGTGTGATACTGTATACTGAGCTGTGTATCTAATCCTATCCTGTGTGATAGTGTATACTGAGCTGTGTATCTAATCCTATCCTGTGTGATACTGTATACTGGGCTGTGTATCTAATCCTATCCTGTGTGATACTGTATACTGGGCTGTGTATCTAATCCTATCCTGTGTGATACTATATACTGAGCTGTGTATCTAATCCTATTCTGTGTGATACTGTATACTGGGCTGTGTATCTAATCCTATCCTGTGTGATACTGTATACTGAGCTGTGTATCTAATCCTATCCTGTGTGATACTGTATACTGAGCTGTGTATCTAATCCTATCCTGTGTGATACTGTATACTGAGCCGTGTATCTAATCCTATCCTGTGTGATACTGTATACTGAGCCGTGTATCTAATCCTATCCTGTGTGATACTGTATACTGAGCCGTGTATCCAATCCTATCCTGTGTGATACTGTATACTGAGCCGTGTATCTAATCCTATTCTGTGTGATACTGTATACTGAGCCGTGTATCTAATCCTATCCTGTGTGATACTGTATACTGAGCCGTGTATCTAATCCTATCCTGTGTGATACTGTATACTGAGCTGTGTATCTAATCCTATCCTGTGTGATACTGTATGCTGAGCCGTGTATCTAATCCTATCCTGTGTGATACTGTATACTGAGCTGTGTATCTAATCCCATCCTGTGTGATACTGTATACTGAGCTGTGTATTTAATCCTATCCCGTGTGATACTGTATACTGAGCTGTGTATCTAATCCTATCCTGTGTGATACTGTATACTGAGCTGTGTATCTAATCCTATCCTGTGTGATACTGTATACTGAGCTGTGTATCTAATCCTATCCTGTGTGATGCTGTATACTGAGCCGTGTATCCAATCCTGTGTGATACTGTATACTGAGCTGTGTATCCAATCCTATCCTGTGTGATACTGTATACTGAGCCGTGTATCCAATCCTATCCTATGTGATACTGTATACTGAGCTGTGTATCTAATCCTATCCTGTGTGATACTGTATACTGAGCTGTGTATCTAATCCTATCCTGTGTGATACTGTATACTGAGCTGTGTATCTAATCCTATCCTGTGTGATACTGTATACTGAGCTGTGTATCTAATCCTATCCTGTGTGATGCTGTATACTGAGCCGTGTATCCAATCCTATCCTGTGTGATACTGTATACTGAGCCGTGTATCCAATCCTGTGTGATACTGTATACTGAGCTGTGTATCTAATCCTACCCTGTGTGATACTGTATACTGAGCTGTGTATCTAATCCTATCCCATGTGATACTGTATACTGAGCTGTGTATCTAATCCTATCCTATGTGATACTGTATACTGAGCCGTGTATCTAATCCTATCCTGTGTGATACTGTATACTGAGCTGTGTATCTAATCCTATCCTGTGTGATACTGTATACTGAGCCGTGTATCCAATCCTATCCTGTGTGATACTGTATACTGAGCCGTGTATCTAATCCTATCCTGTGTGATACTGTATACTGAGCCGTGTATCTAATCCTATCCTGTGTGATACTGTATACTGAGCTGTGTATCTAATCCTATCCTGTGTGATACTGTATACTGAGCTGTGTATCTAATCCTATCCTGTGTGATACTGTATACTGAGCTGTGTATCTAATCCTATCCTGTGTGATGCTGTATACTGAGCCGTGTATCCAATCCTATCCTGTGTGATGCTGTATACTGAGCCGTGTATCCAATCCTGTGTGATACTGTATACTGAGCTGTGTATCCAATCCTATCCTGTGTGATACTGTATACTGAGCCGTGTATCCAATCCTATCCTGTGTGATACTGTATACTGAGCTGTGTATCTAATCCTATCCTGTGTGATACTGTATACTGAGCTGTGTATCTAATCCTATCCTGTGTGATACTGTATACTGAGCTGTGTATCCAATCCTATCCTGTGTGATACTGTATACTGAGCCGTGTATCCAATCCTGTGTGATACTGTATACTGAGCTGTGTATCTAATCCTATCCTGTGTGATACTGTATACTGAGCTGTGTATCTAATCCTATCCCATGTGATACTGTATACTGAGCTGTGTATCTAATCCTACCCTGTGTGATACTGTATACTGAGCTGTGTATCTAATCCTATCCCATGTGATACAGCCTCTCAGATTTCTAAGACATTACACGTAGACACGTCAGGCTGTATTGGCGGTGGGTTAGGTCGCACATTCGGTACGTTATACAGCAGCTGTAGTCAGTGACGTTGCGTCAGTCAGGGCTCGTTCACATCTGCGCCCGGTCTCCGTACTTAGGTTTCCGTTTCCTGCCTAAAACACAGGCAGGAGACGGAAACCTGCAGGAGTCTTTCATTTGAATGGGTGAGAAAGCTGTCCGGCCGTGCGCGGCAGTGAGCGTTTTGCGCTCTCCGCCGCGAAACCGGGTTTTATAATCCGGACACAGAGTCGGACATGCAGTACTCTGTGTCCGGATAAAAAAATCCGGTTTCGCGGCGGAGAGCATAAAACGCTCACCGCCGCTCACGGCCGGACCCGGTCTATGGTTTCCGTCTTCTGGCATGCAGAAGACGGAAACCATAGAACGGAGACCCCAGACGCAGGTGTGAACCCAGCGTCAGATGTATCGCAGCAGACGTGGACGGCTCTTTGCAGGATCTGACCTGAGTGCTATCGACCATCAGTCATGTCTCCGAACGCAGGCGATCAATACTTGGGATTATTCCGGGGTCATCTGCATAATGGAAGACGCCGCCATATATGAAAAGCTAAAAATAATTGCAGATAATATTAAGGCGCGAGCGGCGGCGGCCGGAGGAAGGAACAGGCTGTTCTATGGGAGGGAGACTCCGAAAATATCTGAGCAGTGTCCTGGCAGGGCGTCAGTGATGGAGGGGCTGAACGCCTGGCATTTATGGGGAGGGGTCTGGGCTGTCAGTCAGCGGTCTGAGCTCCTGTCATATACTTTAACGCCTTTTAACTTTGGTGCTATATGGTGCTATTATTTGCATATTATATACTGATGAGATTGCATTTAGTATAATATGTTAATTACAGTGGTATTGTTTGTGCACTATATAGCACTATATTTGGTTACTATACAACACTAGCATTTGGATACTCTATGGCGGTATTATTTTGGCACAGTATGGCGGTATTATTTTGGCATAGTACACAGTATAGTGGTATTATTTTGGCACAGTATGGCGGTATTATTTTGGCACAGTATGGTAGTATTATTTTGGCACAGTACACGGTATGGCGGTATTATTTTGGCACAGTATGGTGGTATTATTTTGGCACAGTACACAGTATGGTGGTATTAATTGGTATAGTATGGTGGTATTATTTTGGCACAGTACACAGTATGGCGGTATTATTTTGGTACAGTATGGCGGTATTATTTTAGCACTTTATTTTGATATTATTTTAGGGCTAGTAACTCTATGGCTCTGTTCACATTGTGCGTTATGGACACGTGCTTGGTTATTTTGTAACCAAATCCAGGACTGAACCTTACATCCAGGAGTGGAATAAATAAGAGCGAGGTCTGCGGGTCGCCTGTCGCTGATGCATTAGGGAGATTTAGTATTGCAGTCACAGCAGATTTCTAGAATAATTTCATCAAAAATAAAGGCGCTGCCAGAGGAAAGTAAAGGGCGGCCTGCCAGACCCAGACGGTAGTATACGGCTATAAACATTGTCACAAGCGATGCCAGGGGTCACATGACATCACATACCGTATATACATATCACATCCTGCAGCCACAACAGATCTAACAGTGTTACATTTCATCCTGACCCCTGCTGCAGTGTTATGGCTTCACACCAATATTAGTCTAAATTCTAAGTCATGTCACTGCCTAGTTGTGCAATAGCACGTTGCAGATTATCGCACACCTCTATTGCTCCCACAACCGGTACACAGCTTGCTGCGCGAGTCGTTATGAGTCCCTCGCCTCATACAGCGGATATAGAAGAATCTCATTAATTAGCTGATTGACTTGGCCGGATGAGGCAGAAAATGGATTTTGCAGAGTGTCGGAACTTTATTTTATTTCATTTCCAATAATGTTTCTTTTTATTGTGCAGACGAGGAATATTAAAGGGAAACACACCCCGTAATAAATCAAAGGTTACCTAAAAATCTAAAGGGTCGTCCTCATTTCTGAGCTTCAGGTCTTGTATTTTGGGGCATTTGTTAATAATAAAAGGGGTTCACTCAACACAGTGACCCCATTTTTAGATGAAAGCCAATATACTGATCAATGGAACCCCCACTATCAGCTGATCACTGTGATCCAGCATCAGAACCCCTGCTATCAGCTGATCACTGCCGGTCCAGCCTCAGAACCCCCTGCTATCAGCTGATCACTGCCGGTCCAGCATCAGAACCCCCCACTATCAGCTGATCACTGCGATCCAGCATCAGAACCTCCTGCTATCAGCTGATCACTGCCGATCCAGCATCAGAACCCCCTGCTATCAGCTGATCACTGCGATCCAGCATCAGAACCTCCTGCTATCAGCTGATCACTGCCGATCCAGCATCAGAACCCCCTGCTATCAGCTGATCACTGCGATCCAGCATCAGAACCTCCTGCTATCAGCTGATCACTGCCGATCCAGCATCAGAACCCCCTGCTATCAGCTGATCACTGCGATCCAGCATCAGAACCCCCTGCTATCAGCTGATCACTGCCGATCCAGCATCAGAACCCCCTGCTATCAGCTGATCACTGCGATCCAGCATCAGAACCTCCTGCTATCAGCTGATCACTGCCGATCCAGCATCAGAACCCCCTGCTATCAGCTGATCACTGCGATCCAGCATCAGAACCTCCTGCTATCAGCTGATCACTGCCGATCCAGCATCAGAACCCCCTGCTATCAGCTGATCACTGCGATCCAGCATCAGAACCTCCTGCTATCAGCTGATCACTGCCGATCCAGCATCAGAACCCCCTGCTATCAGCTGATCACTGCGATCCAGCATCAGAACCTCCTGCTATCAGCTGATCACTGCCGATCCAGCATCAGAACCCCCTGCTATCAGCTGATCACTGCGATCCAGCATCAGAACCCCCTGCTATCAGCTGATCACTGCCGATCCAGCATCAGAACCCCCTGCTATCAGCTGATCACTGCGATCCAGCATCAGAACCTCCTGCTATCAGCTGATCACTGCCGATCCAGCATCAGAACCCCCTGCAATGAGCTGATCACTGCCGATCCAGCATCAGAACCCCCTGCTATCAGCTGATCACTGCCGATCCAGCATCAGAACCCCCTGCTATCAGCTGATCACTGCGATCCAGCATCAGAACCTCCTGCTATCAGCTGATCACTGCCGATCCAGCATCAGAACCCCCTGCAATGAGCTGATCACTGCCGATCCAGCATCAGAACCCCCTGCTATCAGCTGATCACTGCCGATCCAGCATCAGAACCCCCTGCAATGAGCTGATCACTGCCGATCCAGCATCAGAACCCCCTGCTATCAGCTGATCACTGCCAGTCCAACATCAGAACCCCCTGCTATCAGCTGATCACTGCCGATCCAGCTTCAGAACACCCTGCTATCAGCTGATCACTGCCAGTCCAGCATCAGAACCCCCTGCTATCAGCTGATCACTGCCGATCCAGCATCAGAACCCCCTGCAATGAGCTGATCACTGCCAGTCCAACATCAGAACCCCCCACTATCAGCTGATCACTGCCGATCCAGCTTCAGAACACCCTGCTATCAGCTGATCACTGCCGGTCCAGCCTCAGAACCCCCTGCTATCAGCTGATCACTGCCAGTCCAGCATCAGAACCCCCTGCTATCAGCTGATCACCGCCAGTCCAGCATCAGAACCCCCTGCTATCAGCTGATCACTGCCGATCCAGCATCAGAACCCCCTGCTATCAGCTGATCACTGCCAGTCCAGCATCAGAACCCCCTGCTATCAGCTGATCACTGCCGATCCAGCATCAGAACCCCCTGCTATCAGCTGATCACTGCGATCCAGCATCAGAACCCCCTGCTATCAGCTGATCACTGCCGGTCCAGCCTCAGAACCCCCTACTATCAGCTGATCACTGCCGATCCAGCTTCAGAACACCCTGCTATCAGCTGATCACTGCCGATCCAGCATCAGAACCCCCTGCTATCAGCTGATCACTGCCAGTCCAGCCTTAGAACCCCCCACTATCAGCTGATCACTTCCAGTCCAGCATCAGAACCCCCTGCTATCAGCTGATCACTGCCGGTCCAGCATCAGAACCCCCCACTATCAGCTGATCACTGCCGGTCCAGCCTCAGAACCCCCTACTATCAGCTGATCACTGCCGATCCAGCTTCAGAACACCCTGCTATCAGCTGATCACTGCCGATCCAGCATCAGAACCCCCTGCTATCAGCTGATCACTGCCAGTCCAGCCTTAGAACCCCCCACTATCAGCTGATCACTTCCAGTCCAGCATCAGAACCCCCTGCTATCAGCTGATCACTGCCGGTCCAGCATCAGAACCCCCCACTATCAGCTGATCACTGCCGATCCAGAATCAGAACCCCCCACTATCAGCTGATCACTGCCGGTCGAGCATCAGAACACAAGGCTATCAGCTGATCACTGCCGATCCAGCATCAGAACCCCCTGCTATCAGCTGATCACTGCCGATCCAGCATCAGAACCTCCTGCTATCAGCTGATCACTGCCGATCCAGCATCAGAACACCCTGCTATCAGCTGATCACTGCCGATCCAGCTTCAGAACACCCTGCTATCAGCTGATCACTGCCAGTCCAGCATCAGAACCCCCCACTATCAGCTGATCACTTCCAGTCCAGCATCAGAACCCCCTGCTATCAGCTGATCACTGCCAGTCCAGCATCAGAACCCCCTGCTATCAGCTGATCACTGCCGATCCAGCATCAGAACCCCCTGCTATCAGATGATCACTGCCGATCCAGCATCAGAACCTCCTGCTATCAGCTGATCACTGCCGATCCAGCATCAGAACACCCTGCTATCAGCTGATCACTGCCGATCCAGCTTCAGAACACCCTGCTATCAGCTGATCACTGCCAGTCCAGCATCAGAACCCCCTACTATCAGCTGATCACTGCCGATCCAGCTTCAGAACACCCTGCTATCAGCTGATCACTGCCAGTCCAGCATCAGAACCCCCCACTATCAGCTGATCACTGCCAGGCCAGCATCAGAACCCCCTGCTATCAGATGATCACTGCCAGTCCAGCATCAGAACCCCCTGCTATCAGCTGATCACTGCCAGTCCAGCATCAGAACCCCCTGCTATCAGCTGATCACTGCCGATCCAGCATCAGAACCCCCCGCTATCAGCTGATCACTGCCGATCCAGCATCAGAACCCCCCACTATCAGCTGATCACTGCCAGTCCAGCATCAGAACCCCCTGCTATCAGCTGATCACTGCGATCCAGCATCAGAACCCCCTGCTATCAGCTGATCACTGCGATCCAGCATCAGAACCCCCTGCTATCAGCTGATCACTGCGATCCAGCATCAGAACCCCCTGCTATCAGCTGATCACTGCCAGTCCAGCATCAGAACCCCCTGCTATCAGCTGATCACCGCGATCCAGCATCAGAACCCCCTGCTATCAGCTGATCACTGCGATCCAGCATCAGAACCCCCTGCTATCAGCTGATCACTGCCAGTCCAGCATCAGAACTCCCCCACTATCAGCTGATCACCGCGATCCAGCATCCGAACCACCGGAATTCCGGGTTTATTTGCACCAAAAAACTAGCATGCAACATGATTATATTATTATATTTCTGTTCAATTTTTCTATCTATTTTGGGTACGGGGTTCATGTTTTAGATCAATGGTCCCCAACCTGTTGCAAAACTATAACTCCCAGCATGCCCTGATAGCTGTAGCCTGAGAGTTGTAGTTCTGCAACATTCTGGAGAGCCATGAGTATGTGCAACCATAGTGCATGGTGTAGTGTAGCTATAGGGCATAGCATAGTATAGTGTAGCCATTGTGTATAGTGATGTGTAACCATAATACATGGTGTAGTGTAGCTATAGTATAGTGCATAGTGTAGTGTAAGCATAGCACAGACTGCAGCACCATGCACGGACCACGCCTCGCCTCAATAAGGGAATGTGATTAGCAATGATTCCAGGAAGCCTGGAGATGTATGGGATCTGTCAGCGGCTCCGGCCCAGCTGCACGAACAACAGCAATGATTTTTCTTCTGATTGCTCGTGTCATCTCTATTATACCAAGCGTCCCAGAGTCCGGCACAAAGTACCGCCATATAAATCACCGCCATATACATCTCTCCCGCCCATGTAAATAAAAGGGGTCACCATAATACAATTACCCGCCATCACAATACAGATTACTGAGGCTGATCCTATTATAATCCCATAGAGCGGTGGAGCCGGGGGTGCACAAACATAGGCCGAGTAAGCCCTATCCCATCCAGCAACCATACATATCTATAAGATACATCGTAGCTAAATCTTGTCATTGTTCCATTCAGAGCCGTGTGAGGGCTTATTTTTTGCAGGACAGATTGTACTTCCTAATGGTATCATATTATATTCTGTATATTGTACAGGGAAGCTGAAAACCATTCAGACTAAGGTGGAATTAGAAAACACTGCACTGGCGCCATTTTCTTACGGCTTTAGTTTTTACGGCGTTCACTGTGCGGCCATTACAACGTGTTACTTTTATTCTACGAGATGATACAATTACAGTGATACAAAGTTTACTAAGTTTTTACACTGTAACAAAAATCCAATTTTTGGGGGGCCCTACGTGAAAAAACAGCGATTTGGCCATTTTGATTTTTTTTTCTACGTGATATAATATTCGCCATATGGGAAAAAGTTGATTGTATTGTGATACATTTTGGAAACTTTCTAATACATTTATGTAGATACATCTGTCACGGTGTGGAAACAATCAGCAAGCTGCTGCTGACAGACCTCCTGTCCTTAGTATGTGCCCCTATTCAGTACTGTGACTATATAATGGTGGTGGAGGGTTTGGTTGGCCCATTAACCCCTTCCTCCCCGTCTGACCTTTGCCTCCTGGAAATTGAAGAAGAAGCGAATGAGAAATGATGAAGTGTGAAGCATCCGTAATAATGAGAGGAGAGGATTTCAAGGACTACAAGAAGGATTGTAAGGACGTCATGGTTAGATTATTATGGGGGGGGGGCATTGTTTTGCTGCCTCCTTCCCTGTAGTGGGGCAAAAATGTACAAATTTGACGTAAAGTGAACGCCTTATACTGTGGACATCTCCAAGGTGCAGAGAGTCGCTTCCATCATCATGCAGACCCTACTGGAGCGCAAATAGGACTTGGGTCATTTCTACCAGGGGGCCAGAGATGGAGGTGCGGGCTCAGAGGGTCGCTGCATTCAACACCTGAACACTCAGCAGTAACTCCAGCTCATCCCAAGCTCATCCCCATGTTAAGCCCCTCGCAGATGACCGTGGGTGAGATCAGTGCGCTGTCCCTGTTTTTCCCATATAGTACACTGACCCATTCATTTCTATGGGCACAAGCACACTACCTCATTTTAAATACATTAGTGTGGGGGCCGTGAACCCGCACCACAAAATATGGAGCAGGTCCTGCTCTACTCAGAGTTTGCGGCACTTCGTGTGTCATCTGTGTGCTGTGGATATTTGCAACTCTGCAAACTGGGATCACACACTGAGGAGACTGTCAGTTGTATGGACATACAGCGCTGATACTGAAGACACCCTGATGACACGCGGTACGCGAGAACGGAACATCGAATATTATCTGTGGACTGCAAAATACACACAGTCGTCTGCAACTAGGCCAATCATATAATATGTGATATTGTCTGTTCAGCTACTGTATCCAAGCCTATCCTGTGTGATACTGTCTGCTGAGCTGTGCATCTAATCCCATTATGTGTGATACCGTATACTGAGCTGTGTATCTAATCCTATCCTGTGTGATACTGTATACTGAGCTGTATCTAATCCTATCCTGTGTGATACTGTATACTGAGCTGTGTATCTAATCCTATCCTGTGTGATACTGTATACTGAGCTGTGTATCTAATCCTCCTGTGTGATACTGTATACTGAGCTGTGTATCTAATCCTATCCTGTGTGATACTGTATACTGAGCGGTGTATCTAATCCTATCCTGTGTGATACTGTATACTGAGCTGTGTATCTAATCCTCCTGTGTGATACTGTATACTGAGCTGTGTATCTAATCCTATCCTGTGTGATACTGTATACTGAGCTGTGTATCTAATCCTCCTGTGTGATACTGTATACTGAGCTGTGTATCTAATCCTACCCTGTGTGATACTGTATACTGAGCCGTGTATCTAATCCTATCCTGTGTGATACTGTATACTGAGCGGTGTATCTAATCCTATCCTGTGTGATACAGTCTGCTGAACTGGTGTATCTAAGCAGCATATATGATACTGTCTGCTGATTTGACAAGGATTTTGGCGTGTTCTCTATAAATCTACATCCTACATATGAAATGGACGTCACTTATTCTGGACAAAAATGTAGAAGGTCGGACAAATTGGATTGAATGTGGCTGATCCAAGGATGAAACTGATGTAGGTCTAAAGCTCTCCCACAGCAGAGCCACTGACGTGTATCTAAGCCTATTATGTGATAGCATGTGCTGTAACATTGTATTTCTCATGTGTGATACAGTCTCCAGAGCCCGTGTATCTAAGCCTATCAGCACTACCTCATCTTGTAATGATAAAACAAGCCTACGCGTTTCGACGCTGACCGTCTCTTAGTCCTAACATGTGCTTACATAGTATACAGACATAGTCACAAAGTATACATACATAGGATACTACATAGTCATACGCTATAACTAAGAGGCGGTCAGTCTCGATACGCGTAGGCGTATATTTTATCATACAAGGTGACATGACTTAAGCAATTTCTTGCTTTGTTTTCTAGAGTCTTTGGGTCGGAGGCTCCTCCACACGGTTTGATGTCGAGGCTGTATATAGAGTATTTGGAGTTGTATCTAAGCCTAGGATGTGTGATACAGTCTCAGTATTTTCCAGGCACATTTCCAGGACAGAATTTATTAACCCAGTAGATTAGGGGCACTTGGCGTCCTCTCTATTCCTGGGCAGCTTTAGAGCTCATGCTCCTGGATAAACGTCTTATCTTCCCGTAACCCAGATACCAGCGGCTCGGCCACCAGACCTGCACTAATCCGCACCTTCACATAGTGAATTCTGCTGCTACCTGAGCCCAGACATGTGTCCTGATAGTGACCAGACCGTACAGATACAAGCTATAGGAGCACAGCACCAAGTACATCCCCGGCAGCATCATCTGCCATCTGCCCTGGACGTGGCGGGGGTCTGTACTCTGCATAGTGTGACCTAGTAATATGGGCAGTGCCCGGGTCCCATACCTGTGCCAGGTACATGTCAGCAGCAGCGGCAGCAGCGTCTTGGGCGAGCTCACTCCTGGTCTGCAGCCTCAGGCTCACTCCTGTGCAGTGTGAGTAGAAGTGAAGGGCACCACATATTAATAGCTGCTGTGTCCCGGCCCTGCCCATCCGCACTCCCCATCCATTCTTAAAGAGGCACTCTCAAGTGTCAGCAGCTCCTGGATCCTCATGTTCCTCGCCTCCAGGTCACACAGGATAAGACACTCAATATAGAGAAAAGACCTAAGAAGAGGAAGAACAATAAGTAAAGGCAAAAAATTCTATTCAACTTCTATCTGATGCTGGGAAAGCTGAGGAGCTATAAGAGTTTTGGGGATAATGACTGCATGTAATGGGGCCATCATATACCTGGCAGGATAGAGAACAGGAGAGCCCGGTGTTATCGCCATACCCAGCAAACAAATTCCAATTCCCTGATCCAAATCCTTCTGTACAAGAGTTCTGAAACATCGTATAGAGGGTATGGAACTGAAAATGGACATTTCTTGTATCTTCAGCATTTACTGAAACCAAAAGCTATTTCAATCAAAATCATCTTAAAGGGCGGCTCGTCCACTTTCAGACCAATATTGAGAGACAAATGTTAATAAAATGTGATACCAATAGACTTTCTGTATCAATGTCTCACAGTTTTCTAGATCTCTGCTTGCTGTCATTCATTCTGTTACTTCTAGTGGATGCAATTCTGACCATGGTCATGTGATGTACAGTCTGTGGTCATGTGATGGACAGTGTCAGGGTCTGGGGTTGCCAGGTGGGGTGGCATAGACACACAAGTCCAGATTCTTTAGTCCAAAACAAAGATAGATTTATTTTCACTCAAAAAGGCAGTGCAGCAACAAAAGGAAACAATACAAAAATAAATCCCTGCCCGGCTAGGCACTAACTAAACATAGAATAGGTCACCTCACCTAGAATAACAGAAATCAAAAGCCAGTACAATCAGTCAGGACACAGCTCCAAAAATATGACCTCTCTGTCAGCTCTCCAGCCAAGTTCTGCCCCAGTCTGCTGCTGGAGCAACGTCTTAAGCCTTCTTGACGAGGAGACTCTCTGCAGCTGCCGGAACATCCCCAAAGTGTGGACTGGAGGGGGTGGAAGGACAGGTCCCACTACCAACCTACCTTTCCTAAAAATACAGCCCAATACTGAGCATTTACCAAAATGATCAGCAGACGAAACTTGTCTGCTGAGAACAAACATTCCTGAAGTTTTCTCATCTCAACCACCTGAGTAGTCTGGGCGAGATGTGCTCCCCCTCCATTACCTGACCAGCCATCAGCTTACACCCCCTCCATTACCTGACCAGCCATCGGCTTACACCCCCTCCATTACCTGACCAGCCATCGGCTTACACCCCCTCCATTACCTGACCGGCCATCGGCTTACACCCCCTCCATTACCTGACCGGCCATCGGCTTACACCCCCTCCATTACCTGACCGGCCATCGGCTTACACCCCCTCCATTACCTGACCGGCCATCGGCTTACACCCCCTCCATTACCTGACCGGCCATCGGCTTACACCCCCCCCCCCCATTACCTGACCGGCCATCGGCTTACACCCCCTCCATTACCCGACCGGCCATCGGCTTACACCCCCTCCATTACCCGACCGGCCATCGGCTTACACCCCCTCCATTACCCGACCGGCCATCGGCTTACACCCCCTCCATTACCCGACCGGCCATCGGCTTACACCCCCTCCATTACCCGACCGGCCATCGGCTTACACCCCCTCCATTACCCGACCGGCCATCGGCTTACACCCCCTCCATTACCCGACCGGCCATCGGCTTACACCCCCTCCATTACCCGACCGGCCATCGGCTTACACCCCCTCCATTACCCGACCGGCCATCGGCTTACACCCCCTCCATTACCCGACCGGCCATCGGCTTACACCCCCTCCATTACCCGACCGGCCATCGGCTTACACCCCCTCCATTACCCGACCGGCCATCGGCTTACACCCCCTCCATTACCCGATCGGCCATCGGCTTACAACCCCTCCATTACCTGACCGGCCATCGGCTTACAACAGTCAATATTGGTCTGAATTTCGATGAGCCCTTTAAGGCCGGGGCCTATTTTGCAAAAACGCAGCGTTTTACATTACCTGCAAAATTCCTGCACGTCAGTTATATAGTAGTAGTAGAATAGAAGGTTTATGCACAACTGCAAGCCTGTAGGAGGATCCTGCACCTTGAGGTTCACACCAGCACCTTCAAATACCTGTTGGCTGCTTGGTAATGGTATTTTAACTGCTGTGATCTTGATCTGATGAACTTGCCTGGTATAAACCTTCTTCATTCTGCCTTTATCTGCACAAACCCATCTGTGCTCTGAATCAGCCACAAATCTCTTCACAGTAAGATGACCACGCTTCCATTTTTGTGAAATATCTAATGTTTTCATGCCTTGTCTAAGGCATGCTTGAAATTGCTTGAAACCTGTGGCCTGCTTAATAATGTGGAACGTCCTTCTTAAGTAGTTTCCCTTAATTGGGCTTACCGGGCAAACTAAATATCACAGGAGATTGAAACTGAATTCGGTGATGCAAAGAGCCCTGAGACACAAGATCATCCATGACTGTCACTGAAAAACAAAAAAAACCTACATCTTTATGACACTTAATTCTGATTTGCATAATAATTTGGAACATGTTGTAAATGATCTTGGCATAAAAAGATGGTTCTAATATTAATATTTACTCAACTCCCTGATCTTTTCTCCAAGCAGCTGCTCTCAGGGGAGAGTCTGGAGGACCCCATACCCATTAGATGATTGTTCGACCCCGCTAAAAGCTGGAGGCATTATTCTAAACATTTGTTGCTCTCTAAGAAAGCACTTAGAGCAATACGGATTCAACTCTGGTCAGATGTCGCCTCCAAGAATCATTTTGGATAGTATGGAAATTGAAGCGTCTGTCCCAGAGGGGTTTGGGTAGAAGATCCTTCCATGGAAAAGACGTCCAACAATGTGGAAAGCCGACAAGGTCCACAGCGGAACAATCTAGACATCAACAAAACTGAAGTCAGAGGCCAAGCTCAGTCTGCAGATAGTTGGAACAAGACGATATTTCCTTTCTATCACCAAAGATCACTTCTGATTCATGTTCCACAATAAAAACGGATTGTTTGGAGTCCGGTCAGCTGCCTCCGACAGATCTGTACTAAAAACAGAGAAGAAAAACACCCCCTTACTGTTACCGGAGCGCTCACAAAGATCAGCATTGTCCTGGCAGTAGTTATGGGTTATAAGGAGGTCGTATTGTCCTATATGTGGACGACTGGTCAATTCCGGTGCACTCGGAGGATCAGCTGATACATTTCCTCCACCATTGTAGCATCTGACGAAATGGAAAAATCCAAATTTCTTTGAAGTGTATTCTGTCTTCTCTGGTGGTCATCCTGGACTCGGAGATGACGCTCATTTTAGTTTCATAGCAGAGGAGTCTCATGATCAGACAATAGGTTTTTGCTTTGACCCGGAGTTCTCGTGGCATCGAGTGTTGGGGCTTTATCATCATGTTTAGAAGCAGTTCATGGGCAAAGTCCATATCAGGTGACTGCAGAGGAACTTCTTGGTTGTAGGTCTGGAGTAAAGGCATGTGTAACACTCAAACACTTGCCACCTTGAGATGGTGGTGAAAGAAGAACAAGATTTACAGGTGGAGATCCCTCAAATTTTTCTATCCTACTTTGATGCCTCAACCTTAGGTTGGGGAACTCGCCTAGGCCAACTCTAGGTTCAAGAGATATGGAAAAACAAGAAGTCCCATCCTCAACATGAATGTTTTCCTGACTCTTCTTCATTTTCAACATGGTCACAGATTGGTTGGACAACATACAAGACAGTGCTAGAGGTCAAAGAAACAGTCTGTAAACCCATCATCGCTCCACTTACATATACTGGGTCACCATCTCATAGATCCCAGCTGAGACCACGTGAATTGTTATCAAACAGATCATCAGTTAGGTGGCGACCAAAGAGGATGAGACATCAGAAGGCCAGTGATCGGGAGCAGAGAGTGAAGCCCCAGCAGGAGAGGACACGCCCCGAATGCCATTTTCAGATAATTTGCATAAGAATAAAACATTGGTTTATATGATAATGAAGCTGCAACGCAAAATAAGAAAAGGCATTTGGGGAGAAAGTGCAGAAACCGCCGTACAAGGAGTTATCATTAGTCTGATACTGATCTTTCTGCACAGACTCAGTTTAAGAATCATATTAAAGAATTACTTATCCTATAGCCTCGGGAAGAACACCCCCCCCCCCCCCAACAGGACTTGGCCCAAGGTACTGATATCAATATACATCTTGTATTAAGGCAAGATCACATAGCGGATTATGAGGCAGGATCCACAATACAAGAACTGATAGTCATTAGTACAATTTACTGCTCAGATTCAAATCAATGGGAGGTTCTGGCAGGACAAGATTGTTCGATAGCTGATTTTTTCAGCAAATAGAAAAAGATGATGTGCCTCAAACTGAAACGGACAGGAGGCATATTTCACTATGTAAACTTACCCTTCTACTCCAGAGCTGCGCTCACTATTCTGCTGGTGCACTCGCTGTGTACATACATTACATTACTTATCCTGTATTATACTCCAGAGCTGCGCTCACTATTCTGCTGGTGCAGTCACTGTGTACATACATTACTTTATTTATCCTGTATTATACTCCAGAGCTGCGCTCACTATTCTGCTGGTGCAGTCGCTGTGTACATACATTACATTACTTATCCTGTATTATACTCCAGAGCTGCGCTCACTATTCTGCTGGTGCAGTCACTGTGTACATACATTACATTATTTATCCTGTATTATACTCCAGAGCTGCGCTCACTATTCTGCTGGTGCAGTCACTGTGTACATACATTACATTACTTATCCTGTATTATACTCCAGAGCTGCGCTCACTATTCTGCTGGTACAGTCACTGTGTACATACATTACATTACTTATCCTGTATTACACTCCAGAGCTGCGCTCACTATTCTGCTGGTGCAGTCACTGTGTACATACATTACATTACTTATCCTGTATTATACTCCAGAGCTGGGCTCACTATTCTGCTGCTGCAGTCGCTGTGTACATACATTACATTACTTATCCTGTATTATACTCCAGAGCCGCGCTCACTATTCTGCTGGTGCAGTCACTGTGTACATACATTACATTACTTATCCTGTATTATACTCCAGAGCTGGGCTCACTATTCTGCTGCTGCAGTCGCTGTGTACATACATTACATTACTTATCCTGTATTATACTCCAGAGCCGCGCTCACTATTCTGCTGGTGCAGTCACTGTGTACATACATTACATTACTTATCCTGTATTATACTCCAGAGCTGCGCTCACTATTCTGCTGGTGCAGTCGCTGTGTACATACATTACATTACTTATCCTGTATTATACTCCAGAACTGCGCTCACTATTCTGCTGGTGCAGTCGCTGTGTACATACATTACTTATCCTGTATTATACTCCAGAGCTGCGCTCACTATTCTGCTGCTGCAGTCACTGTGTACATACATTACATTACTTATCCTGTATTATACTCCAGAGCTGCGCTCACTATTCTGCTGGTGCAGTCACTGTGTACATACATTACATTACTTATCCTGTATTATACTCCAGAGCTGCGCTCACTATTCTGCTGGTGCAGTCGCTGTGTACATACATTACTTATCCTGTATTATACTCCAGAGCCGCGCTCACTATTCTGCTGGTGCAGTCGCTGTGTACATACATTACATTACTTATCCTGTATTATACCCCAGAGCTGCGCTCACTATTCTGCTGGTGCAGTCACTGTGTACATACATTACATTACTTATCCTGTATTATACTCCAGAGCCGCGCTCACTATTCTGCTGCTGCAGTCACTGTGTACATACATTACATCACTTATCCTGTATTATACCCCAGAGCCGTGCTCACTATTCTGCTGGTACAGTCACTGTGTACATACATTACATTACTTATCCTGTATTATACTCCAGAGCTGCGCTCACTATTCTGCTGGTGCAGTCACTGTGTACATACATTACATTACTTATACTGTATTATACCCCAGAGCTGCGCTCACTATTCTGCTGGTACAGTCACTGTGTACATACATTACATTACTTATACTGTATTATACCCCAGAGCTGCGCTCACTATTCTGCTGGTACAGTCACTGTGTACATACATTACATTACTTATACTGTATTATACTCCAGAGCTGCGCTCACTATTCTGCTGGTACAGTCACTGTGTACATACATTACATTACTTATCCTGTATTATACTCCAGAGCTGCGCTCACTATTCTGCTGGTGCAGTCACTGTGTACATACATTACATTACTTATCCTGTATTATACTCCAGAGCTGCGCTCACTATTCTGCTGGTGCAGTCACTGTGTACATACATTACATTACTTATCTTCCAGAGCTGCGCTCACTATTCTGCTGGTGCAGTCACTGTGTACATACATTACATTACTTATCCTGTATTATACTCCAGAGCTGCGCTCACTATTCTGCTGGTGCAGTCACTGTGTACATACATTACATTACTCATCCTGTATTATACTCCAGAGCTGCGCTCACTATTCTGCTGGTGCAGTCACTGTGTACATACTTTACATTACTTATCCTCCAGAGCTGCGCTCACTATTCTGCTGTACTGGATCCATTACCTGAATTCTATCATTAGAAATAGAAAAAATGGCCAAATACCCCCAAAGTGTCTCAGTTCCGTTTTTATTAAAACCTGCAACACATGAATAAACAACAGCCTTTCGTGTTTTGGGGTTTCTTTTGAACGCTTTGCGTAACTTCGCCAAACTAATGCATTATTTAACATTTCTGTAATGAAAATATAAAAGATTTATTCAATTTTTTTGTAAAGTTGGGACACAGCGAGAAGCTTCGAAAGAAGCGCAGAGACGATGGCAGGCGGTGGACGATGAGGATGTTGCGGTCCTGCAGCAGGTCGGCTGCTGCATTATAGGAGTTTGTAAACATGACACTAGATCAGCGCAGCCCAGCGACCTGGAGATCCAGGAGGAAGTTCTAGAGCGGCCAGTTCTTGATCAACAAGAACGCCAAGTCCCTCGTAATTCTTGTACTGATGCAAACACCTCACCGGTCTACAACAGAAGAACCCGACCGCGATCCCCGCACTCGTGCCGTACCAGACTCTGCGCTCATCAGCACAGCCGCATCACAATGAGGTCACTGGGGTGGGAGCGGGATCCCCCGGGGGTCGGTGACTTGACCTTCCTGTAGGTTCTTAACCAGCTGAGCCAGCCAGCGTTTGGTTGTGGTGTCGTCCTTCAGTACCTGGGCGAATGTTGTGTCCTTCAGCTGGTCAGGAAGACATTGTCTCAGCGCCTCACGGGCTCTGCAACACAATGCAAGGTTATTTAACCCATTATTTACAATCAACAACGTCCCAAAGACCGAACAATACTATAGATCTGCCCGTCACTGAGGACTGTGTCGCCGCGTTCCCATCAGCTGCTTGATCCGTTACAATCGCAAACCCTCCCCCTAGTGGCGGCTGAGGGCACTGAATTCTGTCAATGCAGAGGATTTGCAGTTCTGTATCAGAATAAAAAAGCCCAATTATAGATTGTGAAGTCTCAGCCCTAGAAATGATCCAGTAATAACTCCCTTTGCTAAAGGGTTAAAAGCTGATGACCGATCATCAAATTGAGGTTTGGCACGGATTCGAGACTCAGGACCTCTGCTGATCAGCTGTTAAGAGGCTGCAGTGCTGTAACATTTGTATCACAGCTCAGTCCCATTCACTTGAATGGGACTGAGCTAGGATCAGGACATGTAACTGATGAACGTGATGTCCTACGGGCTGTGAAAAGGAAGCAGCTAAACTGCAGGGGGTTCTAAGTGTGGGGGCCTCTGCTGATCTTCCATTAAAAAGAGATCATCATGAATTAAAAGAAAGGTGAAGTGATCCTCAGGTTTCACACAAACATACCTGGGGTTATCCGAGAGGCGGAGATAACAGCGCACGACGTGTTTCAGCAGCCTGGCAGATGGTTCCTTGGAGAGCTGCAGCACCATTTTACCCTGCACAAAGCAAATACACCAAGAGAGTCGTTACCGTGCACAATTCTGTAATTACAGCATGAAAGACGGAGCCAAATAATGAATTAAGACTCCGTTTTGGAGTTCCCCTTTATCTGAGCAAAAGCAAATTGAGCCCCCCCCCAACCTTTTTTTTTTTTTTTTTTATCTGGCTTTGGAGATATCGCCTTCCAATGGTCCCAAGTTAAGGAGATAACTTGCACATTGACCAATCAGACCTCCACTGACCAGGAAAATAGGGAAGTTTTGACCGGAGCAGTGGTTGGACAGCCCGAGCACTGCTCTATGTCATTCAATGGAGCCAGAGATTGCCGAGCGCTTTGTTCCTGCAATCTCGGACACTCCTATTGAAATGAATGAGCCACTGTTTGCACAGACCCAACCACTGCTGCAAATAGAACAGGGGACAAAACTCCCCTGTTCTCCTGATCAGTGGGGTCTGAGCTGTCAAAACCCCACCAATGGATTGGGAAGAAATTGCCAATGTGAAATAACCCTTTTAATACAGCCACTGTCAGTGCATAGTTAAAGAGGTTGTCCAGGACCTGAAGATAATGGATACTGATAACCTAGCCAAAGGATTTGTTTGGGTCAGACACTCCTGATCTGCTGTTTCGGTCACCAGAAGCGGTATATTAGGGTACAGTGTACGAGCTGGAAGCTGTATACAGTGTACAGGGCCTTGTGTAGGGAACTGCAGCCTGGATTGCATTCATTTGAACACGAGCAGGGTTGGTTCTGGCCATAAATCTTATATACAGATTCCAGTGACCACATCGGCTGATCTGGACGGGGTCCGGGTGTGTCAGACTGATGACCTATCCTGTTTTTCAGGTCCTGGACAACACCTTTAAGAGGCTGTGGAATCAAAGTATATAATCGTTCACTGAAGCTGCGCTGAGCTGGGGATAAGGAGATCTGTAAGTGACAGCACAGCCAAGAGAAAAACCTCCAAGTAGCAATTGGAAATCTTTTTGTTTGACTGCAAGCGATAAGTTACAAGTGTTTCAACAGAAGATTTTTGGGGGGTTTTTTCTTGCTAAAATCTTACTAAAATCATGGCGACATGAGAGAAGCGCTCGTAGGTCTGACAGATATACGCCAGGCCGGTGTCATCCAACAGGATCTTCTGGAGAATAAATGTGGCAACCTTTAAGAGAGAACAAACTTAGTAAGAAGCGAAGTACAAGAACGTCGGCCATTAGAGCCTCGGCTGGAGAGGAGGAAACAGCGAGACCGAAGGCTCCATATAAAAGCCATCACTTCCTAGCAGTAACCATTAGATACAAGACATGGGGAGCCGCTGTACCGTCTTAGAGAGTTCACTTCCAGACTCCATAATCCGCAGACACAGGGGGATAATTTCTGTCGTGAGGAGGAAGTTGATGACTTCTTGTTCGTCCGTCTTCACCAGAGCTCCTAATAGATGAAGGAAACAAGAACAACATTGGAATCAGAAGCGGCTTGTGCTCTGATCGGCCATCTTTATCCCCAATAATTTCTGTTTGATGGGGCACGCTAATCTCGGTATGTATTCCTATATTGATAAAATAGGCTGTAAGGGCCCGATGGGACCGGCATCTGTTCATGGAGCCATACAAACGAAGACCATGCAAGAAGGAGAGAGTCCCTATACTCACTTCTCTCTGTTATATCCATATAAGATAAGATAATCCTGTAATAGTCCTACAGTGCAGATACTCAGCATGTTACAGCAGCCTAGTAATACAGATACAGGATAATACACAGGAATATATTACAGGACACATATGCTGAGAAGAGAAGATATACTAGGAGTCCATAGCAGCTAAGGAACAGAAGAAGAAAGAAGGAAGACGTCATAGTCATAATCATTAGTTCTCTGTGTGGAGTCTGCGCTTGGTCTGATGTAGATTATACAGCCTGGTCGCGGTTGGAAGGAAGGACCTGCGATAGCTCCTTCTCACACTTGGGGTGAAGCAGACGGTCACTTACAGTGCTGCCAAGTCCCATCAGGGTCCCATACATGGGGTGGGATTTGTTCTCCCGCATGGAGGTCACCACGGACAGTGTCCTTCTGTCACCCACCACCTGCAATGGGTCGAGGGGGCCCCCCAGGACAGAGCTGGCCCACCTGATCAGCCTGTCAAGTCTATTTCTGTCCCTGGTTGATATACTGCTTCCCCAGCAGGCCACACCGAAAAAGATGGCTGAAGCAACCACAGAGTTGAAGAAGGCCCTAAGAAGTGTCCCCTGGACTCCGAAGGCCCTAAGAAGCCTCCTGAGCAGGTAGAGTCTGCTGTGGCCCTTTCTGTGCAGCGCCTCCAGGTGATCAGCCCAGTCTAGTTTATTATTGAGGAGCACGCCCAGATACTTATAGGTCTTGACTATCTCAATGCATGTCCCTTGGATCTCCACCGGGGTCGGAGCACTTCTCCGCTTACTAAAGTCCACCACCATCTCCTTGGTCTTCCCAGCATTAATCCTGAGCTGGTTCTGCTGGCACCAGTCCACACAGACCCAGTATAAGTCTCTGTATTCCCTATCGTCACCATCAATGATAAGGCCGACTATAGGAGAGTCATCGGAGTACTTCTGTAAGTAACAGCTGGAGGAGTTGTGCCTAAAGTCAGCAGTGTACAGTATAGGAGTTGCTTTACAAAAATGATTCATTGTCCTGCACGGTGGTGCCATGATGCCTTGAGATAAGAAGCAATATACTATAAGATCAGATTTGCTCCTATAATCCGAACACACTATAATAAGAGCTTTGACTTAAGTATCCCCCCCCTCTCCACAATTCTTACCAATGACTCCCAGGCTGGTTAAGCGGAGATATTCAAAAGGCCGCGTTTTGCTGACAGTGTGTAAGAAGGGATACAGGAACAAGGGAATGTGTGCAGCGAGGAAAGCCGACCTGAAAGAAAATAACAGGATGAGAAACGGCATCCTCATGTGATAGAGCGATCTGCCATGTTCACACCTAAACTCATCTAATGGAGTATTTTTACAGCGTGTAGACAGTAAAGGAGTTTTCTGGGACTGAACTCTTGATAATTAGAATCAGAATAAGTCATAGCGCTTGTGAGTGCTGCAGTCTCATCAAATATCCAATCTGTTGGGATTCCCAGGGACCGATCCTAAGTCCCCAAAACCCCACTAATATTTATGATCTATACAGTGAACAGAATATTAGCAATCCCTGTTACTGTTTTCTTATTCCCGACCATCACCATCTGGCGGTTACCTGGTCTCCGGATGAGACGCCACACATTGCAGCAAGGCCAGTGCATTGCACACTCTGTTAGACTGATGTGCGGTCAGGGTCGGTGGATTAATGGAAGGATAGATATTTACAATTTCCTAGAGGAAACAAAAGAGAATTAAAGGAATGTTTCAACATAAACTGATACAAATTCAGGAGAGAGAAAACAAAAAAATCCAAATATCTGTATAGACAAACCTGTAACAGTGCTGCAATGGTGCCGAACGAATGCCATAGCATAGGGGCGAGGTCTGGGACGGATTCCCGCTTTTTGCTCAGCTCCAGCAGGGCGTTCTCACGCGTTTCTGGGCTTGATAACTCATTGATCCACTGATAAATCTTCTCTCTGTCTACTTGTGCTAGTGCTGCCGGCACAGGCTACAGGAGGGGGCGAGAAGCAAAAGAACAAGGTCATTCCAGATTGTACACAATACA